>NC_057797.1:612900203-613075018 GCF_018294505.1 Triticum aestivum
TTGCCATGGGTACACAGAGTGTAATCCAGCCAGGGTGTATGATAAGTGGGGCCAGTCAAAGTCAACATAGTTGATGTTGACTTGGTCAAAAGTAAACAGTGCAGGAGGGTCCCATATGTCATTGACTTAGACATTTTTTTATAAAACTAATTTTATTTAAACTAACTGTAGATCCACGTGTCACCGGCTATTAAACTAACTTAGCACTAACTTTAATCATAAACTAAACTAGTCCTAATTAACACAACGGCCGGCCACACACTGCCGGGGGCCGTGGCCAAGCCGGCCATACACACAAGCACGCAACACACAATGCTAGGAGTTAATTCTGTTGTTTTGTTAACAGAAGATAGCATTTTCTGAATTTTGTAGGATTTAATCCATGCATCGAAAGGATTTGGTCCAGTGGGATAAAATAAAGTTTGTCAAGTATACATTCTACTCATATTATTTTTAGGCCTGTTAGTAGTTGTTTAACCGCTGATCAGAGGCTGTCAAGGGGTTAGTTAGTGTAAAAACTGAAAAGCTAGCCAGTAGCCGCTACAGTAACTAGCATCAGCAGTACAGCAAGCAGTGCTCGGCCGTAGCAACCAGTAGCGCAGCCGCAACAATGGGCAGGCGAGGGGGAGCAGCGCCGGGCGCGGCAGTGCGGGCACGCGGTGCGCGAGCGCGGGGCGGCTGCGACGCAGGCAGTGGCTCCGCGGGGGCGACGACAAGCGGCAGTGGCAGCATCAGGCGACAGCAGCAGTATGCAGAGCAACAACGACAGTAGAAGCAAGTGGCGGAGGCGCAAGCAGTAGTGGAAAGCGGCAACAGTAGCATGGCGCGGTCGTGGCGGCAGGGCGGGCCGCGGACAAGCCCGGGCACACACGCGTGAGGGCGCGGGCAGGGTGCGCTCGAACGGCCGGATGACGCCGCGTCGAATGGTGGTGGTGCGAGATGTTGTGGTGGCTGGAACTGAGCGTGACGGGGCTCGACAAAGCGCGAGGGAGGGGTGCAACGGGCCCGCACGGACGTGCTGAGCACGATCTCGAGCTCATCTGAGCTCAGACAGGGAGCAACGGCATGGCTTCGAGCATGCCGGTGGAAGCAGAGGCACGGCAACGGCGGCGAACTAGCTAGGGACGAATGTAGCCACGGGAAGAAGGAATGGAGGGAGACAGGAGCTCACCGAGCGGCCAAGAAAGGCCCTCGACAGCTTTGTAGCAGCAGGGGATGACGAAGACGGCGGCGGTCACCGACGACGCAGAAGACAGAGACGAGCTCGATCCGCTAGATGCCGAGCCCGTCGTCTCCAGTGGCTCGGCTCTGGCGACGCAGCGGAGGGCGACGAAGCTCCGTGACATCTCGCCGGGGCTCGGGGTCGTCGGAGAGCGCGGGATCGACGGCAGTGAGCGGTAGAGGCTATCGGGAGTGGGTGGATCTAGCGAGGGGAAAAGGGGGAATGCAGTGAGGGCGCTAGGGTTCGTCAAGGGGGGTTCGAGGAGAACTTGTAGGTCGAGTAGGATGCTAGGAGGGGTCGGATGGCCGCCACGCAAGTGGCCACGGCCGGCGGATGGCCACCACGGCCATCCTAGCCTCCTATAGCGAGAAGAGGAGGGCGTGTGGGGCTGGCTGGGCCGATTTTTGCTAAATGGGCTATGGTGCCAGTAGATTAGGTCATCTACTTCCTCTCTCTTTTCTCGTTTCTTTACATTTCTACCACTGATTTGTATTTACTTGCTATAGCAAATGAATTTACTTGAGCTTGAAATTTGGCACAAAATTCAAGCACAATATCTTGGAGTGAAACATAAAGTTTTGAGTCATTTGGAAACTCATAAATATTTGTTTATTTTGAAAAGGTTACTTTTGTTGTAGTTGGACCACTATATAATTTTCCAGGAGCACTTTGGGAATCCAAAAGAGGTTGGTTCCATCATGACAAATATCCAGGGATTATTTGCCACACTTTGAACATTTTATTTTTCATGTTTGACAAATTTGAATTTTGAATTTAATTTGAAATTGAACCGGATTGGATCAAACGGGGATTTAGCAATAGTGAAAATGATGACATGGCATCATTAACTTAGGATTGTTGTAGTTTAATTATCCGGGCGTCACAAATCTCCTCCACTAGAAGAAATCTCGTCCCGAGATTTAAGGATGGAGTAAGGGGGAAAGACTCGGGAAGGACGGAGCTCCACACAAGATAGGTACATGGGGGTTATCTCGGTGAACGTGGCATAGAGGCATCTCTCGAGTTGAAATTCAAGAAAGTCATCGAGAGCAAGGTAAGGAGGTGCAATAAGAAGCTTCAACCATGTAGGCATCTAGGTGATGCATAAAATAAGTGATGAAGGTGCTCAAATCGATGAAGAATAAGGTTGCCTCTGGTACCAGAGTGAAACATGGTGAGGAAGTTAGCTCGTGAATTACATACGAAGCCAGGTGCAAAGACTACTTCAGAATCTAGGTTGTACAGGCGAGTCAGGTTTCAATCTTGTGGAACTGTGGGTTATGGGCCCACCATGCGGGTTAAAAGTAGAAAGAGCGGTGACATGTTACATGATTATGATAGCAAGTTTTGTCAGAGGACAGCATGTCAGTTATGTTGGCAACCACGTTGGTATCAAGGGCGAGGGACGAAGAGAATCATATTCCTGCTCGTTGAACGAGGCAGACCAATCGGCAAGGTTCGCGTCCATCGGTGGTTACCGGAATGTCATCAACAATAGTAACAGGGTCTCACTGACAAGGTTGTACATCGAGTTGTTTTATAAGCAGGGAATTATTTCTGCTTATATCATATAGATCATAAGAAGGTTAAACAAACCAATGGAAAGGAAAAATGAAATTATCGAATTAATCAGACCAATGGAAAGGAAAATGTGTTTACGCACAAGAATTTGGAGTATATCCTTCCCAAGGGGAAGCAGAGAAAAATATACATGATATGACAGCAAGTTCAAAAGCATTTAGATAAAGGGGGCGAGGGAAGAATCATGATATTACCCATACAACGGTGTTTGCATAATAGATCAAGAAGCATTTAGCATTTCGCTTCAAATGTTCGTGTTGATATTCGAATACCACAGTCATGCTTCGAGATAGCACTGATATGGTGTTTCAATTAAGGATTGGGTCTGTAGATCATAAGAGATTCAAAGGAACATTTCCAAGATTGTCTCGGAACGTAAGGTATAACCAAACACAATCAGGTCTGTGTTGGCAGGAAGTCAAGGACGTTATCGATGATAACACAATCATCGAGGGGCGAGGATGGTATTTCTCATCAGAAATTCGATTGATGTCCTGGAGGAGCATCAAAATGTTAACGATGATCACGACACATTTTTTGAGAGATTTCATGAAGATGTAATCGATCGGCGATGACATCAAGTCAAAGGAATGATGAAGCGAAAAGTTATTGGAACCACGGGTACGACACAAACTCGAAAACAAGCTTGTTGTTCAAGGCGAAATGTTATGACGAGGAAGATCAACGTAAGCTTAGCTCAATGTCGAAATTTGTGCTCCGAAAAAGACCTGATAGCATTGTTAAAATTTAGCATAATAATGATATAACCGATCAGGCTAGGAATGACTTGAAGGATTATTAAACTCGTAAGCAACGAAAATTACTTAGAGTTATTGAATCAGAGTGCGGAATCGATTCACTTATCGGTGTTCTCAGTTGACAAACAACCCAGAACCCTTGAAGTGACAAAGACAGGGTAAGGTAGTACTCCATCAAAAGTTCATAAGATGTAGTGCAATGGCATGATATCCTCGAGATACCAAGGGTAATACTCGAAGGTAGATCATAATAGAGGTTGGGCAGGCGTATTGACCTGCAGAAGACAAGTGATTTAACTTGTCCATGAAATGGGACCAGAGAAGAACAATCATGGTTGGAGCCATGATTGCAAAGGCCAAAATCACACGTACAGGATCAAATTATACCAAGGGAATAATTATTGTTACGAGAAGCTTCCATGATAAGTTCTACATCTGTTCCATGGGCATGAACACAAAGGTTCAAGGTCGACTCCCACTTCTTCAATGCATAACCTTTCATTCACTCCTCGTTTTCGAGGAAATTATAGTGCAAAAGATTTATCTGACGAACTACTAGAGGAGTAAGACTCACATCTCTTTTGAGTTCACACGGATTAGGGAAGGCATAGGTTCAACCCGTAGGGGTATCTTAGGAACACCTACCACTAACTTTTAGAGCATATAACATCAGCTCAATAGCAGAGCATGGTTGACAATAAGCAGAGGATACAATTTACCGAAGGCAATATGTATGAGGGGAAGAGCGCACGAGATTTTGAATATGAAGGACATTGATAATCCAACCAAGGATATGGCGGTCCATAAAAGATCTGATGTGAGTATCGATACTCACCCAGAAGAAGAAAGAATGCCAAGGCATCGGGTTATAGATATAACTGGATAACTTCAAAGCTTGAATACAAAGGAATTACGATTTTCAAACCAGAAGATCTGAAGCAGAGGCTCTGATCAAAAGATAATTGAGTTGAATCGATACAGATCGATAATCAATCAAGGTTTGATTTGACAAGAACAAGCTCATGTTTGGAGTGATGTCTGAGCCGGAAGGATGAATGCTAGGATCTGATTGAGGATTACGAGCATTCGCAACATATTGGATCAAGGGACTCGAACGATAGTGACAGAGGATGTCGACGGAGATTACTAGAAGTATGGAATTAACCATAATGCAAGCAAACAAGAATTTCAACAACAATAGGCTGCTGTGGATTTTCGGAAGATCGAATGGTATTTTGAAGACATTTGCGAAACACAAGAACAACCGGGGATGAACGAATCCCCGGTAAGTGTGAGGAATTATTCATACATGTATTCATGCGGAAAAGGAGGTGCAAGGAAGCAGGCACAAAGGATTCTCCGAACAATAGAGAGAATTTCGAGGCATCTCGTAATAACAAGAGCAACGAGGAATGATTATATGAATGGCAAGTGTATGTAGTTTTCCATAGGGGTTGAGGGTGGAGGGGAATCGCAAAAGCGATGGGCACAAGTTCTCGAACGAACATCGGAGAGTATCTTCGAAGTCTTCTGGTGAAGCAGGCAATCATATGAAATGAAGTGGCTCTCCGGGATGAAGTGGTTACGAGAACCTAATGTCAGAGTTAGCAAAATTGTTTAACCCAATAAGAAGAGAGATCAGAGTCCCAGAGTATAGACGAGGAATAAAAGATCATAATACCACCCAATGGCGACGTGGGCCCGTAAGCCACACAGCCAAGTTAGTAAAACAGTTTTGGACAACTAGACCCAACTTCGGCCAAGGAGTTGGAAAGGGGGCTACCTACAGGCAGTCGGCTCTGATACCAACTTGTGACGCCCTCGATTCAATCATACACTAATCATACATGAAAATGTGTACGATCAAGATCAAGGACTCACGGGAAGATATCACAACACAACTCTAGACATAAATCAAAATAATGCAAGCTTTATATTACAAGCCAGGGGCCTCGAGGGCTCGAATACATAAGCTCAAAAACACAAAAGTCAGCGGAAGCAACAATATCTGAGTACAGACATGAGTTAGACAAGTTTTCCTTAAGAAGGCTAGCATAAAAGCAGCAACAATCGAAAGGGCAAGGCCTCCTGCCTGGGAGCCTCCTAACTACTCCTGGTCGTCGGCGACCTTCACGTAGTAGTAGGCACCCTTGGGGTAGTAGTAGTCGTCGGTGGTGTCGTCTGGATCCTGGGCTCCACCATCTGGTTGCGACAACCAGAAAGAAGAAAGAAGGGGGGAAAGGGGAAGCAAAGCAACCGTGAGTATTCATCCAAAGTACTCACAAGCAAGGATCTACACTACATATGCAACATTATCAAAGGAAGGCTGTATATGTAGATTGGGCTGCAGAAATGCCAGAATAGAGAGAAGGCCTAGTCCTATCAAAGACTAGCATCTTCTTGAAAATCACCATCTTGCAGCAACATGAGGGAGTAGAGTAGCATAAAGTAAAGTAGTAGAAGAGTTATCAACCTCGGTCAGAGATCCTTTCTCGACACCCTGCGAGAATGCAATCCCAAAGCCATACTATCCAAGTGTCACCACAATCCAATTCTCATCACCATCCAGTTCTCATCACAAGTATCCAGTTCTAGTTGTATCGATCGGGATACAACTCCAAGTGTCCGTTACCATAGGACATGCTATCGATAGATGTTTTCTTCCCTGCAGGGGTGCACCAACTTACCCACCACGCTCGATTAACTCCGGCCGGACACATTTTCCTAGCTCATGCCCGGTCTCGGCCAAACAATACGCCGCAACCCGACCTAGGCTTAATAGAGAGGCCAGCACGCCGGACTAAACCTATGCCCCCAGGGGTCATGGGCCATCTCCCCGGGAACTCCTGCACGTTGCGAGGGCGGCCGGTGAGCAGACCTAGCTACCTCCTTCAACAAGGCAGGCGCTTACGCAGTCCAACCCGGCGCGCGCCGCTCAGTCGCTGACGTCTATTAAGCTTCGGCTGATGCATACGACACAGAACGCCCATACTATGCCCACGTGATGGTTAGTGCTATCAGGCCAGAGGCCCCTCATATTTAAATATCCAAATTGTAGTGGATTAGGAACACGCGGTAACAAGCAGAGACTCACGAAAGATGTGACCCCGTTGCCCCGTCTCGAGGACTTGCGGCAAGGGCTAGGAATGCCCGACCACGCCTCGTAATTATCTCGCGGACACCTTCCAGGTCAACCCGACTCCACATCACTCGCAATTATGCTCGCGCGGGTACCCCACAGGGTCAACCCGTCTTTAGTAACATGGTTTAGTGTAAAGTCATAGTAACCATAGTAACTGTGTGTCTAACACCAAGGGGAAAACCTGAGGAATCACCCTTGACGGATTCCACTCGATGTAATCATCAAGGTGAACATAAGAGGAACCACCCTCGAAGTTCACACTTGAGGGGTTGCACGACAGAGCCGTATTGGAAGTGGTTAAGGAGGAAATCACCCTCGATGACCACGGCCGAATAGCTACACTACAGAGATCTCATCAGGAGTGATGTATAGGTTCCACCCTCGGCACTCGATGGTAACTCTGCAGAGTCGAGCAACAAAAGGGGAAAGTGATGTGCGGTGTCGGGGCCTGGTCTTCGATCCTGTTGATCGGGTCTTCGATGATGAAGCAGGGGCAACAAGGACAAGGTGGGGGGTCACTGATGGATCACTAACCAACCTATACTAAGCAGTTTAGGATAAGCAGGTAGGTAACAAAAAGCAGGTTACAAAAGTAGGCTATGCATCAGAATAGGAGCAAACAATACCAGTAGCAAAATCTAATGCAAGCATGAGAGAATGGAATGGGCGATATCGAGATGATCAAAGGGGGGCTTGCCTGGTTGCTCTGGCAAGGAGGGTCGTCGTCGATGTAGTCGATCACAGGGGCAGCATCGGTCTCGGGTCTATCGGAGAGAAGAGGGGGAAGAAACAGTAAATATAAAGCAAACATAACATCACAAAGCATAACGTGGCAATATGTTGTGTTGGGTGTGACTTAACGTATGGCTACACGATATAGGTGAAGGGGGAAAACAACCGGGAATGTTTTCCCGGTTCCGGACCCGTGTCAGACAGATGACCGGAGGGGGAAAGTTCAATGTTCAGATAGTTAGAGGCATCTGACATGTATGTGGGTAGCGTATTCGGGTCCGTCTCGTCGTTCTGAGCAACTTTCACGTATAAAGTTTTTCGATCTGAGCTACGGTTTATTTTCTATTAATTTTCAAAGATTTAAACAATTTCTGAAATTATTATCAATTCGAAAAAAACTAGAATTTGCCATGGGTACACAGAGTGTAATCCAGCCAGGGTGTATGACAAGTGGGGCCAGTTAAAATCAACATAGTTGATGTTGACTTGGTCAAAAGTGAACAGTGCAGGAGAGTCCCATATGTCATTGACTCAGACATTTTTTGATAAAACTGATTCTATTTAAACTAACTGTAGATCCACATGTCACCGGCTATTGGACTAACTTAGCACTAACTTTAATCCTAAACTAAACTAGTCCTAATTAACACAAGGGCCGGCCACACACTACCGGGGGCCGTGGCCAAGCCGGCCACACACACAAGCACGAAACACACAATGCTAGGAGTCAATTCTGTTGTTTTGTTAACGGAAGATAGCATTTTCTGAATTTTGTAGGATTTAATCCATGCATCGAAAGGATTTGGTCCAGTGGGATAAAATAAAGTTTGTCAAGTATACATTCTACTCATATTATTTTTAGGCCTGTTAGTAGTTGTTTAACCGCTGATCAGAGGCTGTCAAGGGGGTTAGTCAGTGTAAAAACTGAAAAGCTAGCTAGTAGCCGCTACAGTAACTAGCATCAGCAGTACAGCAAGCAGCGCTCGGCCGTAGCAACCAGTAGCGCAGCCGCAGCAATGGGCAGGCGAGGGGGAGTAGCACCGGGCGCGGCAGTGCGGGCACGCGGTGCGTGAGCGCGGGGCGGCTGCGGCGCAGGCAGTGGCTCCGCGGGGCGACGGCAAGCGGCAGTGGCAGCATCAGGCGACAACAGCAGTATGTAGAGCAGCAACGGCAGTACAAGCAAGCAGCGGTGGCAAGAGGCAACAACAGCATGGCGCGGTCGTGGCGGCAGGGCCGGGCCGCGGAGAAGCCCGGGCACACGTGCGTGAGGGCGCGGGCAGGGTGCGCTCGAACGGTCGGACGACGCCGCGTCGAATGGCGGTGGTGCGAGATGTTGCGGTGGCTGGAACTGAGTGCTACAGGGCTCGACAAAGCGCGAGGGAGGGGTGCAACCGGCCCGCACGGACGTGCTGAGCACGATCCTGAGCTCATCTGAGCTCGACGGGGAGCAACGGCATGGCTTCGAGCATGCCAGCGGAAGCAGAGGCACGGTAACGGCGGCGAACTAGCTAGGGACGAATGCAGCCACGGGAAGAAGGAATGGAGGAAGAGAGGAGCTCACCGAGCGGCCAAGAAAGGCCCTCGACAGCTTTGTAGCAGCAGGGGATGACGAAGACGGCGGTGGTCACCGGCGACGCAGAAGACGGAGACAAGCTCGATCCGCTCGATGCCGAGCCCGTCGTCTCTAGTGGCTCGGCTCAGGCGACGCAGCGGAGGGCGACGAAGCTCCGTGACATCTCGCCGGGGCTCGGGGTCGTCGGAGAGCGCGGGATCGACGGCGGTGAGCGGCAAAGGCTATCGGGAGTGGGCGGATCTAGCGAGGGCAAAAGGGGGAATGCAGTGAGGGCGCTAGGGTTCATCAAGGGGGGGGGGGGGGGTTCGGGGAGGACTTGTAGGTCGAGTAGGACGCCGGGAGGGGTCGGATGGCCGCCACGCTAGTGGCCAGGGCCGGCGGATGGCCACCACGGCCATCCCAGCCTCCTGTAGCGAGAAGAGGAGGGCGTGTGGGGCTGGCTGGGCCGATTTTTGCTAAATGGGCCATGGTGCCAGTAGATTAGGTCATCTACTTCCTCTCTCTTTTCTCGTTTCTTTACATTTCTACCACTGATTTCTATTTACTTGCTATAGCAAATGAATTTACTTGAGCTTGAAATTTGGCACAAAATTCAAGCACAATATCTTGGAGCGAAACATAAAGTTTTGAGTCATTTGAAAACTCATAAATATTTGTTTATTTTGAAAAGGTTACGTTTGTTGTAGTTGGACCACTATATAATTTTCCAGGAGCACTTTGGGAATCAAAAAGAGGTTGGTTCCATCATGACAAATATCCAGGGATTATTTGCCACACTTTGAACATTTTATTTTTCATGTTTGACAAATTTGAATTTTGACTTTAATTTGAAATTGAACCGGATTGAATCAAAGGGGGATTTAGCAATAGTGAAAATGATGACATGGCATCATTAACTTGGGATTGTTGTAGTTTAATTATCCAGGCGTCACAGCAACTACAACAAAAGTATTAAGGTAAACCTAACCATAGCATGAAACATATGGATCCAAATCAGCCCCTTACGAAGCAACACATAAACTAGGGTTTAAGCTTCTGTCACTCTAGCAACCCATCATCTACCTATTACTTCCCAATGCCTTCCTCTAGGCCCAAATAATGGTGAAGTGTTATGCAGTCGATGTTCACATAACACCACTAGAGGCTAGACAACATACATCTCATCAAAATATCGAACGAATACCAAATTCACATGACTACTAATAGCAAGAATTCTCCCATGTCCTCAGGAACAAACGTAACTACTCACAAAGCATATTCATGTTCATAATCAGAGGGGTATTAATATGCATAAAGGATCTGAACATATGATCTTCCACCAAATAAACCAACTAGAATCAACTACAAGGAGTAATCAACACTACTAGCAACCTACTAGTACCAATCCCAGACTCGGAGACAAGAAATGGATACAAGAGATGAACTAGGGTTTTGGGAGGAGATGGTGCTGGTGAAGATGTTGATGGAGATTGCCCTCTCCCGATGAGAGGAGCATTGGTGATGACGGTGGCGATGATTTCCCCCTCCCGGAGGGAAGTGCCCCCGGCAGAACAGCTCTGCCGGAGCCCTAGATTGGTTCCACGAAGGTTCCGCCTCGTCGCGGCGGAGTCTCGTCCCGAAAGGTTGCTTGTGATTTTTTCCTCGTCAAAATACCTCATATAGCAGAAGATGGGCATCGGAGAGCCAATAGGGGGCCCATGAGGTAGGGGGGGCGCCCTACAGGGCGCGCCCCCCACCCTCGTGGACAGGTGGGCCCCCCTCTGGTGAACTTCTTCCACTGGATATTTTTTATTATTTCCAAAAATGACTTTCGTGGAGTTTCAGGACTTTTGGAGTTGTGCAGAATAGGTCTCTAATATTTGCTCCTTTTCCAGCCCAAAATTCCAGCTGTCGGCATTCTCGCTCCTTATGTAAACCTTGTAAAATAAGAGAGAATAGGCATAAGTATTGTGACATAACGTGTAATAACAACCCATAATGCAATAAATATCGATATAAAAGCATGATGCAAAATGGACGTATCAACTTCCCCAAGCTTAGACCTCGCTTGTCCTCAAGCGAAAGCCGATAACAATAAATATGTCCCCATGTTTAGAGGCAGAGGCATCGATAAAAATAAAATACGGAAATGAAGGCATCATGATTATTCTCATAACAGCAACATATATAGATATTGTCATATGATTTCTTATGCTCAAGTAATAATCTATTCACAATGCAAAAGTACGAATCATAAACTTTATTGAGAACCAACAAACTATAATCTCAGTCACTGAAGCAATTACAATTTATCATAACATCAGAAAGAGTCTATGTCAGAGCTCAATAGCAAGTGCACATACTCAACTATGATTTAGTCTTTCATAATTTCTAACACTCATGCGATACTTGTGGTTATGGATTTTTAATCGGACACACAGAAAGATAGGGGCTTATAGTTTCGCCTCCCAACCTTTTACCTCAAGGGTAATGTCAACAATAATAACTCATGCTCCCCTACATCCAATTAGATATATCTATCAGAATCTTTCCAACATACTGTGCTTGCCAAAGGATAAAATGAAAAAGGAAAGGTGAAGATCACCATGACTCTTGCATAAGGTAGTAGATAATAGTAAAAGATAGGCCCTTCGCAGAGGGAAGCAGAGGTTGCCATGCACTTTTATGGTTGGATGCATAAAATCTTAATGCGAAAGAATGTCACTTTATATTTCCCCTTGTGATATGAACCTTTATTATGCAGTCTGTCGCTTTTATTACTTCCACATCACAAGATTAAAGCTTATTTCTCCCACACCAATCAATCATACATATTTAGAGCAATTTTTATTGCTTTGCACCGATGACAACTTACTTGAAGGATCTTATTCAATCCATAGGTAGATATGGTGGACTCTCATGGCAAAACTGGTTTAAGGGTTTTGGAAGCACAAGTAGTATCTCTACTTGGTGCTGAGAATTTGGCTAGCATGAGGGGGAAAGGCAAGCTCAACATCTTGGAGGATCCATGACAAAATACTTTATCTCAGATATAAGAAAACATAACCCATTACGTTGTCTTCCTTGTCCAACATCAACTCTTTAGCATGTCATAATTTAATGAGTGCTCCCAATAATAAAGGATGTCAATAATAGTATATTTTTATGTGAAACCTCTCTTTTCTTATTACTTCCTATTAATTGAAACGATGACCAAAGCTATGTCTGCCAACTCCCAACAACTTTTAATCATCATACTCTTTCTATGCGAAGTCATTACTCTCAATAAGATCAATATGAACTCTTGTTTCCTTTTTATTCTTTTTCTATTTTCTTTTATTCACTCAAAATCATGGCAAAATAATCAAGCCCTTGACTCAACACTAATCCTTATTATATATAGCTCACGGACTCGATTACATAGAGAGATCATAAAGCAAAACTCAAAACTAGATCATGCCATAAACTTTATTCTACTAGATCAAGATACTACTGATAGGATCGAACTAAGAAAAAACGGTAAAGATAGGAGTTGTGATGGAAATACGATACCGGGGCACCTCCCCCAAGCTTGGCAGTTGCCAAGGGGAGTGCCCATACCCATGTGATTATGTCTCCTTCTTTGTTGTTGGTGTAATATTCTTGGCGATGATTCCTCTCAGGATACGATTCTCCTCCTCGAGCTTGTTGACTTGCTGCTTGAGGTCCATTATTTCCTTACAAAGCTTTCCTGCTAAAGCTCCTTGCACCCAAGGGGCTTTCATAGCTGCGGGAGAACAAGTTACACTCCTCTTCATATTTTCATAAGAAAGAAATCTAACATTGGAAGGGATAACCGTGTTTGGAATAGCTGAGCTCTGTAGTTCCCTCATCGTGAACCCAACTCGGAAGCGAGAAGTGACTTCTTGATCCTCCATGGCATCTACCCTCATCAAGTTAGCCTCCATCTCTTCCTCTGTTGTTGGCCCAAAGTGGTCAGAGTCGCTGTTTGCCCTTGGTTCCGATGCCGGATGAGATACCCGGCTCTCCCTGACTGACTCTTGAGAAGACATCTTGCTCTAATCTGCAGCAGCAACAACTCGAAACAAGAACATAGGATATTTGCGTGATACAGGAGTCAAAACCTTCGGGAGAATATATAATGAATTTTTATCGACCAAAATACGTATCGTGCAACAAAACGGAGTCCGGAAGGCACGCGAGGTAGGGGGGCACGCCCAGGGGGTAGGGCGCGCCCTCCACCCTCGTGGGGCCCTCGTGTCCTTCCCGGACTTCTACTTGTTTTTCTATTTTTCTAAATATTCCAAAACAGAGAAATATTGCCTTAAAAACTGTTTTGGAGTCTGTTTACTTACCGTACCACATACCTATTCCTTTTTGGAGTCTGAAACGTTCCGTAAAGTGTCCCTTATGTATTCCTCCGGGGTTACGATTTCAATAATATTGGTTTCAACATTTATAGGGTTACCTGAGATATAATGTTTAATTCTTTGACCGTTTACCACCTTCGGATTTGTGCCTTCGAAGTTGTTGATTTTTATGGCACCCGAATGATAGACCTCCTCAATAACGTAAGGGCCTTCCCATTTAGAGAGAAGTTTTCCTGCAAAAAATCTTAAACGAGAGTTGTATAGCAATACATAATTACCTACATTAAACTCACACTTTTGTATCCTTTTATCATGCCACCTTTTAACTTTTTCTTTAAACAACTTGGCATTTTCATAAGCTTGGGTTCTCCAGTCATCTAGTGAGCTAATATCAAATAACCTCTTCTCATCGGCAAGTTTGAAATCATAGTTGATCTCTTTAATAGCCCAATATGCCTTATGCTCTAATTCGAGGGGTAAGTGACATGCTTTTCCATAAACCATTTTATACGGAGACCTACCCATAGGATTTTTATATGCAGTTCTATCAGCCCATAATGCATCATCAAGTTTCTTGGACCAATTCTTTCTAGACCTATTGACAGTCTTTTGCAAAATTAATTTGAGCTCTCTATTACTCAATTCTACTTGACCACTAGAGTGTGGGTGATAAGGAGATGGAATCTATGATTAACGTCATATTTAGCAAGCATTTTACGGAAAGCACCATGAATAAAATGTGAACCACCATAAGTCATTAAATATCTAGGGACTCCGAACCTCGGAAAAATAACTTCCTTAAGAATTTTAATAGAAGTGTTATGATCAGCACTACTAGTTGGAATAGCTTCTACCCACTTAGTAACATAATCAACAACAACTAAAATATGCGTATATCCATTAGAGGCAGGAAAAGGTCCCATATAATCAAAGCCCCAAACATCAAATGGTTCAATAACGAGTGAATAATTCATAGGCATTTCTTGACGTCTACTAATATTACCAATTCTTTGACATTCATCACAAGATAGGACAAACTTACAGACATCCTTGAAGAGAGTAGGCCAATAAAAACCGGATTGCAATACCTTATGTGCAATTCTATCTCCCGCGTGGTGTCCTCCATAAGCTTCGGAGTGACACTTGCGTAGGATATGTTCCTGTTCATGCTCAGGTACACAACGTCTAATAACACAATCTACTCCTTCTTTATAAAGATGTGGGTCATCCCAAAAGTAATGTCTCAAATCATAGAAAAACTTTTTCTTTTGCTGGTATGTGAAACTAGGTGGTATGAATTTAGCAACAATGTAATTAGCATAATCAGCATACCATGGAGTACTACGAGAAGTACTTATAACATTTAATTGTTCATCAGGAAAGCTATCATCAATAGGTAGTGGGTCATCAAGAACATTTTCTAAACTAGACAAGTTGTCTGCAACGTGGTTCTCAGCTCCTTTTCTATCAACAATATGCAAATCAAATTCTTGTAGCAAGAGAACCCATCTAATAAGTCTAGGTTTAGCATCTTTCTTTTCCATCAGATATTTAATAGTAGCATGATCAGTGTGAATAGTTACTTTAGAATCAACAATATAAGGTCTAAACTTATCACAAGCAAATACAACTGCTAAGAATTCTTTTTCAGTAGTAGCATAATTTCTTTGAGCATTGTCTAGAGTCTTACTAGCATAATGGATAACATTTAATTTCTTATCAACTCTTTTCCCTAGAACAGCACCTACAGCATAATCACTAGCATCACACATAATTTCAAAGGGTAAATTCCAATCAGGTGGCTGAACAATAGGTGTAGAGATCAATGCTTACTTAAGTATTTCAAATGCTTCTACGCAATCATCATCAAAGACAAATGGTATTTCTTTTTGTAATAAATTGGTCAAAGGCTGAGAAATTTTTGAGAAGTCCTTAATGAACCTCCTATAAAATCCGGCGTGACCAAGGAAGCTTCTTATACCTTTGATGTCCTTGGGACATGGCATCTTTTCAATAGCATCAACCTTGGCTTTATCAACTTCAATACCTCTTTTAGAAACTTTATGCCCCAAGACAATACCTTCATTAACCATAAAGTGGAACTTCTCCCAATTCAAGACAAGATTAGTTTCTTCACATCTTCGCAAAACTTGATCAAGATTGCTCAAGCAATCATCAAAAGAAGATCCATAGACGGAAAAGTCGTCCATGAAAACCTCACAAATCCTTTCACAGAAGTCAGAGAATATAGCCATCATGCATCTTTGAAAGGTAGCAGGTGCATTACATAAACCAAAAGGCATGCGTCTATAAGCAAAAGTACCAAAAGGGCATGTAAAAGTAGTCTTTGATTGATCTTTAGCCGACACAGGTATTTGAGAGAAACCAGAATAACCATCTAGAAAGCAGTAATGTGTATGTTTGCATAATCTTTTTATTATTTGGTCGATAAAAGATAAGGGGTAATGATCTTTCTTAGTGGCCTTATTTAATTTGCGAAAATAAATTACCATCCTATAACTTGTAATAATTCTTTGTGGAATCAATTCATCTTTATCATTAGGAACAACAGTAATACCTCCCTTCTTAGGGACACAATGAACAGGACTTACCCACTGACTATCAGCAACGGGATAACTTATACCTGCCTCCAGAAGTTCCAGTATTTCTTTTCTTACCACTTCTTTTATTTTAGGATTCAGACGTCGTTGAGGATCACGAACTAGTTTGGCATCTTCTTCCAAATTTATTTTATGTTGACATAGAGTGGGACTAATGCCCTTAAGATCATCAAGAGTATATCCAATAGCAGCACCGTGCTTCTACAGAGTTTTGAACAATCTTTCATCTTCATGCTCTGAAAGGTTAGCACTAATAATAACAGGATATATCTTCTTTTCATCAAGATAAGCATATTTAAGATTATCAGGCAACGGTTTAAGCTCAAACACGGGATCACCCTTGGGTGGAAGATGATCCCCTAAGATTTCAATAGGCAAATTGTGTTTCAGAATAGGTTCCTGTTTAAAGAATATTTCATCTATTTCTCTTCTTTCATTCATAAATATATCATTTTCATGGTCTAGCAAATAATGTTCTAAAGGATCACTAGGAGGTACGACAATAGAAGCAAGACCAATAATTTCATCCTTATTAGGTAATTCTTCTTCACGATGTTGTTTACTAAATTTAGAGAAATTAAACTCATGAATCATATCATCCAAGCCAATAGTAACAACATTCTTTTCGCAGTCTATCTTAGCATTAACAGTATTAAAGAAGGGTCTACCAAATATAATGGGACAAAAGTTGTCTTGTGGGGAACTGAGAACAAGAAAATCAGCAGGATATGTAGTTTTCCCACACAAGACTTCAACATCTCTAACAATTCCCATTGTTGATATAGTACCTCTATTGGCAAGTTTAATTGTGACATCAATACTTTCTAACTCAGCAGGTGCAATTTCATGCTTAATTTCTTTATACAAGTCATAAGGTATAATACTAGCACTAGCACCCATATCACATAAGCCATGATAACAATGATCTCCTATTTTAACAGAAATAATAGGCACGCCTACCCCAGGTCTATGTTTTTCTTTAGCACAAGGTTTAGGAATTCTAGTGGTTTGACCGCATAATTGAATAACATGCCCATCAATATTATCAGCCAAGAGATCTTTAACAATAGCAATATTAGGTTCTACTTTAACTTGCTCAGGAGGTGTATAAGTTCTAATATTGCTTTTACAAACCATAGTTGAAGCTTTAGCATGATCCTTTATTCTAATAGGGAAAGGTGGTTTCTCAACATAGGAAGTAGGAACAATAGAATCATTATAAGTGACAATTTTTTCTTCAACTTTAATAGGTGCAGCTACTTTTACTTCTATGGGAGGATGATATTTAAACCACTTCTCCTTAGGGAGATCAACATAAGTAGGAAAAGATTCACAGAAAGAAGCTACTATCTCAAAGTCAAGTCCATATGTAGTGCTCAATTTATGGAAAATATTGGTATCCATAAAAGATTTAACACAATCAAACTTAGGTGTCATACCTGACTCCTTACCTTCGCTGAGATCCCAATCTTCAGAGTTGCGTTTAATTCTATCCAATAAATTCCATTTGAATTTGATAGTCTTCATCATAAAAGAGCCAGCACATGAAGTATCGAGCATGGTTTGATTATTATGAGAAAGCCGAGCATAAAAACTTTGAAGAGTTATTTCTCTTGGAAGCTCATGATTGGGGCATGAATATAACATTGATTTAAGCTTGAGCAATGCTTTCTCCTTCGCGAGGCCAAAAATTATATATATAATTGCGATCACGATGAACAAGATGCATAGGATAATACTTTTGATGGAATTTCAACTTCATTCGTTTATAGTTCCATGATCCCGTATCATCACATAGCCTATACCATGTCGATGCATCTCCCTTCAAAGATAAAGGGAAGACCTTCTTCTTAACAACATCATCGGGTATACCTGCAAGCTTAAATAATCCACAAACTTCATGCACGTAGAGTAGATGTTCATCAGGATGCTTTGTTCCATCTCCGGTAAAAGCATTAGCTAGCAGTTTTTCCATTATACCCGAAGGAACTTCAAAGGGAATAATTTCATTTTCAATATGTTCAGTAGGTTGAGGAGTAACTCTTTGCTCTATTGGTCGGGGTGAAGATACCCCGAAGAAGCCCCTCAAAGGATTACTTTCCATAGTAACAAGTGACAGTAAATTTCAGCACACTATATAAATTTATCCTTACCAAATTCCACCTACCAAAGGCGATTCACTCCCCGGCAACGGCGCCAGAAAAGAGTCTTGATGACCCACAAGTATATGGGATCTATCATAGTCCTTTCGATAAGTAAGAGTGTCGAACCCAACGAGGAGCAGAAGGAAATGATAAGCGATTTTCAGCAAGGTATTCTCAGAAAGTACTGAAATAAGTGGTAACAGATAGTTTTGTGATAAGATAATTTGTAACGAGCAACAAGTAACAAAAGTAAATAAAGTGCAGCAAGGTGGCCCAATCCTTTTTGTAGCAAAGGACAAGCCTAGACAAACTCTTATATAAGGAAAAGCGCTCCCGAGGACACATGGGAATATCGTCAAGCTAGTTTTCATCACGTTCATATGATTCGCATTCGGTACTTTGATAATTTGATATGTGGGTGGACCGGTGCTTGGGTGCTGTTCTTACTTGAACAAGCATCCCACTTATGATTAACCTCTATTGCAAGCATCCGCAACTACAACAAAAGGATTAAGGTAAACCTAACCATAGCATGAAACATATGGATCCAAATCAGCCCCTTACAAAGCAACGCATAAACTAGGGTTTAAGCTTCTGTCACTCTAGCAACCCATCATCTACTTATTACTTCCCAATGCCTTCCTCTAGGCCCAAATAATGGTGAATTGTTATGTAGTCCACGTTCACATAACACCACTAGAGGCTAGACAACATACATCTCATCAAAATATCGAACGAATACCAAATTCGCATGACTACTAATAGCAAGACTTCTCCCATGTCCTGAGGAACAGACGTAACTACTCACAAAGCATATTCATGTTCATAATTAGAGGGGTATTAATATGCATAAAGGATCTGAACATATGATCTTCCACCAAATAAACCAACTAGCATCAACTACAAGGAGTAATCAACACTACTAGCAACCTACTAGTACCAATCCCGGACTCGGAGACAAGAATTTGATACAAGAGATGAACTAGGGTTTTGAGAGGAGATGGTGCTGGTGAAGATGTTGATGGAGAGCCCTCTCGCGATGAGAGGAGCGTTGGTGATGACGGTGGCGATGATTTCCCTCTCCCGGAGGGAAGTGTCCCCGGCAGAACAGCTTTGCCGGAGCCCTAGATTGGTTCCGCCAAGGTTCCGCCTCGTGGCGGCGGAGTCTCATCCCGAAAGGTTGCTTATGATTTTTTCCTCTTTGAAAGACCTCATATAGCAAAAGATGGGCATCGCAGAGCCAACAGGGGGCCCACAAGGTAGGGGGGCGTGCCCCCACCCTCGTGGACAGGTGGGCCCCCCTCTGGTGAACTTCTTCCGCTGGATATTTTTTATTATTTCCAAAAATTACTTTCGTGGAGTTTCAGGACTTTTGGAGTTGTGAAGAATAGGTCTCTAATATTTTCTCCTTTTCCACCCCAGAATTCCAGCTGCCGGCATTCTCCCTCCTTATGTAAACCTTGTAAAATAAGAGAGAATATGCATAAGTATTGTGATATAACGTGTAATAACAACCCATAATGCAATAAATATCGATATAAAAGCAAGATGCAAAATGGACGTATCAATTCCCCCAGGCTTAGACCTCGCTTGTCCTCAAGCGGAAGCCGACAATGATAAATATGTTCCCATGTTTAGAGGCAGAGGTGTCGATAAAAAATAAAATACGGACATGAAGGCATCATGATTATTCTTATAACAACAACATATATGAATATTGTCATATGATTTCTTATGCTCAAGTAATAATCTATTCACAATGCAAAAGTACGAATCATAAACTTCATTGAGAACCAACAAACTATAATCTCAGTCATTGAAGCAATTGCAGTTTATCATAACATTAGAAAGAGTCTATGTCAGAGCTCAATAGCAAGTCCACATACTCAACTATCATTTAGTCTTTCATAATTGCTAACACGCATGCGATACTTGTGGTTATGGAGTTTTAATCGGACACAGAGAAAGATAGGGGCTTATAGTTTTGCCTCCCAACCTTTTACCTCAAGGGTAATGTCAACAATAATAACTCATGCTCCCCTACATCCAATTAGATATATCTATCAGGATCTTTCCAACATACTGTGCTTGCCAAAGGATAAAATGAAAAAGGAAAGGTGAAGATCAGCATGACTCTTGCATAAGGTAGTAGATAATAGTAAAAGATAGGCCCTTCGCAGAGGGAAGCAGAGGTTGCCATGCACTTTTATGGTTGGATGCACAAAATCTTAATGCGGAAGAACGTCACTTTAAATTGCCCCTTGTGATATGAACCTTTATTATGCAATCCGTCGCTTTTATTACTTCCACATCACAAGATCGTATAAAGCTTATTTCTCCCACACCAATCAATCAAACATATTTAGAGCAATTTTTATTGCTTTGCACCGATGACAACTTACTTGAAGGATCTTACTCAATCCATAGGTAGATATGATGGACTCTCATGGCAAAACCGGTTTAAGGGTTTTGGAAGCACAAGTAGTATCTCTACTTGGTGCTGAGAATTTGGCTAGCATGAGGGGGAAAGGCAAGCTCAACATGTTGGAGGATCCATGACAACATACTTTATCTCAGATATAAGAAAACATAACCCATTACATTGTCTTCCTTGTCCAACATCAACTCTTTAGCATGTCATATTTTAATGAGTGCTCCCAATCATAAAAGATGTCAATAATAGTATATTTGTATGTGAAACCTCTCTTTCCTAATTACTTCCTATTAATTGTAACGATGACCAAAGCTATGTCTGCCAACTCCCAACAACTTTTAATCATCATACTCTTTCTATGTGAAGTCATTACTCTCAATAAGCTCAATATGAACTCTTGTTTCCTTTTTATTCTTTTTCTCTTTTCTTTTATTCACTCAAAATCATGGCAAAATAATCAAGCCCTTGACTCAACACTAATCTTTATTATATATAGCTCACGGACTCGATTACATAGAGAGATCATAAAGCAAAACTCAAAACTAGATCATGCCATAAACATTATTCTACTAGATCAAGATACTACTGATAGGATCGAACTAAGAAAAACGGTAAAGATAGGAGTTTTGATGGTGATACGATACCGGGGCACCTCCCCCAAGCTTGGCAGTTGCCAAGGGGAGTGCCCATACCCATGTGATTATGTCTCCTTCTTTGTTGTTGGTGTAATATTCTTGGCGATGATTCCTCTCAGGATATGATTCTCCTCCTCAAGCTTGTTGACTTGCTGCTTGAGGTCCATTATTTCCTTATGAAGCTTTCCTGTAACGGCTAAAGCTCCGTGCACCCAAGGGTGTTTCATAGCCGCGGGAGAACAAGTGACACTCCTCTTCATATTTTCATAAGAAAGAAATCTAACATTGGAATGGATAACCGAGTTTGGAATAGCTGAGCTCTGTAGTTCCCCCATCGTGAACCCAGCTCAGAAGCGAGAAGTGACTTCTTGATCCTCCATGGCATCTACCCTCATCAAGTCAGCCTCCATCTCTTCCTCCATTGCTGGCCCAAAGTGGTCAGCGTCGCTGTTTGCCCTTGGTTCTGATGCCGAATGAGATACCCGGCTCTCCCCGACTGACTCTTGAGAAGACATCTTGCTCTAATCTGCAGCAGCAATAGCTCGAAACAAGAACAAAGGATATTTGCGTGATACATGAGTCAAAACCTTCGGGAGAATACATAATGAATTTTTACCGACCAAAATACGTATCGTGCAAGAAAACGGAGTCCGGAAGGCACACGAGGTGCTCAAGAGGTAGGGGGTGCGCCCAGGGGGGTAGTGCGTGCCCTCCACCCTCGTGGGGCCCTCGTGTCCTTCCCGTACAGCTACTTATTTTTCTATTTTTCTAAATATTCCAAAACGGAGAAATATTGCCTTAAAAATTGTTTTGGGGTGGGTTTACTTACCGTACCACATACCTATTTCTTTTCGGAGTCTGAAACGTTCCAGAAAGTGTCCCTTATGTATTCCTCCGGGGTTATAGTTTCAATAATATTGGTTTCAACATTTATAGGGTTACCTGAGATATAATATTTAATTCTTTGACCGTTTACCACCTTTGGATTTGTGCCTTCGAAGTTGTTGATTTTTATGGCACCGGAATGATAGACCTCCTCAATAACGTAAGGGCCTTCCCATTTAGAGAGAAGTTTTCCTGCAAAAAATCTTAAAAGAGAGTTGTATAGCAATACATAATCACCTACATTAAACTCACGCTTTTGTATCCTTTTATCATGCCACCTTTTAAAATTTTCTTTAAACAACTTGGCATTTTCATAAGCTTGGGTTCTCCATTCATCTAGTGAGCTAACATCAAATAACCTCTTCTCACCGGCAAGTTTGAAATCATAGTTGAGCTCTTTAATGGCCCAATATGCCTTATGCTCTAATTCGAGGGGTAAGTGACATGCTTTTCCATAAAACATTTTATGCGGAGACATACCCATAGGATTTTTATATGCATTTCTATAGGCCCATAATGCATCATCAAGTTTCTTGGACCAATTCTTTCTAGACCTATTGATAGTCTTTTGCAAAATTAATTTGATCTCTCTATTACTCAATTCTACTTAACCACTAGACTGTGGGTGATAAGGAGATGCAATCCTATGATTAACATCATATTTAGCAAGCATTTTACGGAAAGCACCATGAATAAAATGTGAACCACCATCAGTCATTAAATATCTAGGGACTCCGAACCTTGGAAAAATAACTTCCTTAAGCATTTTAATAGAAGTGTTATGATCCGCACTACTAGTTGGAATAGCTTCTACCCACTTAGTAACATAATCAACAGCAACTAAAATATGCATATATCCATTAGAGGTAGGAAAAGGTCCCATATAATCAAAGCCCCAAACATCAAATGGTTCAATAACGAGTGAATAATTCATAGGCATTTCTTGACGTCTACTAATATTACCAATTCTTTGACATTCATCACAAGATAAGACAAACTTACGAGCATCCTTGAAGAGAGTAGGCAAATAAAAATCGGATTGCAATACCTTATGTGCAGTTCTATCTCCCGCGTGGTGTCCACCATAAGCTTCAGAGTGACACTTGCGTGGCAAGGTTGTTAGAATCACGATTCTGTTATACGATTCTATGACTTTACGATACAAACTTACCCATCTGATTCTACGATTTTAGTTCATAAAATCTATGTTTCTATGATCCTGCTAGTGAAGATTCTACGATTTACGATTCTACTATCAGAGCTCCGATCCGATTCAAAATCGCGATTTTGACAACCTTGGCGTAGGATCTGTTCCTGTTCATGTTCAGGTACACAATGTCTAATAACACCATCTACTCCTTCTTTATAAAGATGTGGGTCATCCCAAAAGTAATGTCTCAAATCATAGAAAACCATTTTCTTTTGCTGGTATGTGAAACTAGGCGGTATGAATTTAGCAACAATGTAATTAGCATAATCAACATACCATGGAGTACTACGAGAAGTACTTATAACATTTAATTGTTCATCAGGAAAGCTATCATCAATAGGTAGTGGGTCATCAAGAACATTTTCTAACCTAGACAAGTTGTCTGCAACGGGGTTCTCAGCTCCTTTTCTATCAACAATATGCAAATCAAATTCTTGTAGCAAGAGAACCCATCTAATAAGTCTAGGTTTAGCATCTTTCTTTTCCATCAGATATTTAATAGCAGCATGATCAGTGTGAATAGTTACTTTAGAATCAACAATATAAGGTCTAAACTTATCACAAGCAAATACAACTGCTAAGAATTCTTTTTCAGTAGTAGCATAATTTCTTTGAGCATTGTCTAGAGTCTTACTAGCATAATGGATAACATTTAATTTCTTATCAACTATTTGCCCTAGAACAACACCTACACCATAATCACTAGCATCACATATAATTTCAAAGGGTAAATTCCAATCAGGTGGCTGAACAATAGGTGCAGAGATAAATGATTTCTTAAGTATTTCAAATGCTTCTACGCAATCATCATCAAAGACAAATGGTATATCTTTTTGTAATAAATTGGTCAGAGGCCGAGAAATTTTTGAGAAGTCCTTAATGAACCTCCTATAAAATCCGGCGTGACCAAGGAAGCTTCTTATACCATTGATGTCCTTGGGACATGGCATCTTTTCAATAGCATCAACCTTGGCTTTATCAACTTCAATACCTCTTTCAGAAACTTTATGCCCCAAGACAATACCTTCATTAACCATAAAGTGGCACTTTTCCCAATTCAAGACAAGATTAGTTTCTTCACATCTCCGCAAAACTCGATCAAGATTGCTCAAACCATCATCAAAAGAAGATCCATAGATGGAAAAGTCATCCATGAAAACCTCACAAATCTTTTCACAAAAGTCAGAGAATATAGCCATCATGCATCTTTGAAAGGTAGCAGGTGCATTACATAAACCAAATGGCATACGTCTATAAGCAAAAGTACCAAAAGGGCATGTAAAAGTAGTCTTTGATTGATCTTTAGCCGACACAGGTATTTGAGAGAAACCAAAATAACCATCTAGAAAGCAGTAATGTGTATGTTTGCATAATCTTTCTAGCATTTGATCGATAAAAGGTAAGGGGTAATGATCTTTCTTAGTGGCCTTATTTTATTTGCGAAAATCAATTACCATCCTATAACCTGTAATAATTCTTTGTGCAATCAATTCATCTTTATCATTAGGAACAATAGTAATACCTCCCTTCTTAGGGACACAATGAACATGACTTACCCACTGACTATCAGCAACGGGATAAATTATACCTGCCTCTAGAAGTTTTAGTATTTCTTTTCTTACCACTTCTTCCATTTTAGGATTCAGACGTCGTTGAGGATCACGAACTGGTTTGGCATCTTCTTCCAAATTTATTTTATGTTGACATAGAGTGGGACTAATGCCCTTAAGATCATCAAGAGTATATCCAATAGCAGCACGGTGCTTCTTCAGAGCTTTCAACAATCTTTCTTCTTCATGCTCTGAAAGGTTAGCACTAATAATAACAGGATATATCTTCTTTTCATCAAGATAAGCATATTTAAGATTATCAGGCAACGGTTTAAGCTCAAACACGGGATCACCCTTTGGTGGAGGAGGGTCCCCTAAGATTTCAACAGGCAAATTGTGTTTCAGAATAGGTTCCTGTTTAAAGAATACTTCATCTATTTCTCTTCTTTCATTCATAAACATACCATTTTCACGGTCTAGCAAATAATGTTCTAAAGGATCACTAGGAGGTGCGGCAATAGAAGCAAACCAATAATTTTATCCTTATTAGGTAATTCTTCTTCACGATGTTGTTTACTAAATTTAGAGAAATTAAACTCATGAATCATATCATCCAAGCCAATAGTAACAACATTCTTTTCGCAGTCTATCTTAGCATTAACAGTATTCAAGAAGGGTCTACCAAATATAATGGGACAAAAGTTGTCTTATGGGGAACTAAGAACAAGAAAATCAGCAGAATATTTAGTTTTCCCACACAAGACTTCAACATCTCTAACAATTCCCATTGCTGATATAATATCTCTATTGGTAAGTTTAATTGTGACATCAATATCTTCTAACTCAGCAGGTGCAATTTCATGCTTAATTTCTTTATACAAGTCATAAGGTATAACACTAGCACTAGCACCCATATGACATAAGACATGATAACAATGATCTCCTATTTTAACAGAAATAACAGGCACGCCTACCATAGGTCTATGTTTATCTTTAGCACAAGGTTTAGCAATTCTAGCGGTTTCACCGCATAACTGAATAACTTGCCCATCAATATTATCAGCCAAGAGATCTTTAACAATAGCAATATTAGGTTCTACTTTAACTTGCTCACGAGGTGTATAAGTTCTAATATTGCTTTTACGAACCACAGTTGAAGCTTTAGCATGATCCTTTATTCTAACAGGGAAATGTGGTTTCTCAACATAGGAAGTAGGAACAATAGGATCATTATAAGTGACAATTTTTACTTCAACTTTAATAGGTGCAACTACTTTTACTTCTATGGGAGGATGATATTTAAACCACTTCTCCTTAGGGAGATCAACATAAGTAGCAAAAGATTCACAGAAAGAAGCAACTATCTCAAAGTCAAGTCCATATTTAGTGCTAAATTTACGGAAAATATCGGTATCCATAAAAGATTTAACACAATCAAACTTAGGTGTCATACCTGACTCCTTACCTTCGTCGAGATCCCAATCTTCAGAGTTGCGTTTTATACTATCCAATAAATTCCATTTGAATTCGATAGTCTTCACCATAAAAGAGCCAGCACAAGAAGTATCGAGCATGGTTTGATTATTATGAGAAAGCCGAGCATAAAAACTTTGAAGAATTATTTCTCTTGGAAGCTCATAATTGGGGAATGAATATAACATTGATTTAAGCCTCCCCCAAGCTTGAGCGATGCTCTCTCCTTCGCGAGGCCAAAAATTATATATATAATTGCGATCACGATGAACAAGATGCATAGTATAATACTTTTGATGGAGTTCCAACTTCATTCGTTTATAGTTTCATGATCCCGTATCATCACATAGCATATACCATGTCGATGCATCTCCCTTCAAAGATAAAGCGAATACCTTCTTCTTCAGAACATCATCAGGTATACTTGCAAGCTTAAATAATCCACAAACTTCATCCACATAGAGTAGATGTTCATCAGGATGCTTTGTTCCATCTCCTGTAAAAGCATTAGCTAGCAGTTTTTCCATCATACCCGAAGGAACTTCAAAGGGAATAATTTCATTTTCAATATGTTTAGTAGGTTGAGGAGCAACTCTTTGCTCTACTGGTCGGGGTGAAGATACCCCGAACAAGCCCCTCAGAGGATTACTTTCCATAGTAACAAGTGACAGTAAATTTCAGCACACTATATAAAATTTGGTAATTTGAGAGGAAAAATTTATATAGTGTGCTGAAATTTACTGTCATTTGTTACTATGGAATGTAATCCTCTGAGGGGCTTGTTCGGGGTATCTTCACCCCAACCAGTAGAGCAAAGAGTTGCTCTTCAACCTACTGAACATATTGAAAATGAAATTATTCCCTTTGAAGTTCCTTCAGGTATGATGGAAAAACTGCTAGCTAATGCTTTTACAGGAGATGAAACAAAGCATCCTGATGAACATCTACTCTATGTGGATGAAGTTTGTGGATTATTTAAGCTTGCAGGTATACCCGATGATGTTGTTAAGAAGAAGGTCTTCCCTTTAACTTTGAAGGGAGATGCATCGACATGGTATAGGCTATGTGATGATACGGGATAATGAAACTATAAATGAATGAAGTTGGAAGTCCATCAAAAGTATTATCCTATGCATCTTGTTCATCGTGATGGCAATTATATATATAATTTTTGGCCTCGCGAAGGAGAAAGCATCACTCAAGCTTGGGGGAGGCTTAAATCAATGTTATATTCATGCCCCAATCATGAGCTTCCAAGAGAAATAATTCTTCATAGTTTTTATGCTCGGCTTTCTCATAATAATCAAACCATGCTCGATACTTCTTGTGTTGGCTCTTTTATGATGAAGACTATCGAATTCAAATGGAATTTATTGGATAGAATTAAACGCAACTCTGAAGATTGGGATCTCGACAAAGGTAAGGAGTCAGGTATGACGCCTAAGTTTGATTGTGTTAAATCTTTTATGGATACTGATATTTTCCCTAAATTTAGCACTAAATATGGACTTGACTTTGAGATAGTAGCTTCTTTCTGTGAATCTTTTGCTACTTATGTTGATCTCCCTAAGGAGAAGTGGTTTAAATATCATCCTCTCATAGAAATAAAAGTAGCTGCACCTATTAAAGTTGAAGAAAAAATTGTCACTTATAATGATCCTATTGTTCCTACTTCCTATGTTGAGAAACCACCTTTCCCTGTTAGAATAAAGGATCATGCTAAAGCTTCAACTGTGGTTTGTAAAAGTAATATTAGAACTTATACACCTCCTGAGCAAGTTAAAGTAGAACCTAATATTGCTATTGTTAAAGATCTCTTGGCTGATAATATTGATAGGCATGTTATTCAATTCTACGGTGAAACCGCTAGAATTGCTAAACCTTGTGCTAAGGATAAACATAGACCTATGGTAGGCATGCCTGTTATTTCTGTTAAAATAGGAGATCATTGTTATCATGGCTTATGTGATATGGGTGCTAGTGCTAGTGTTATACCTTATGACTTGTATAAAGAAATTAAGGATGAAATTGCACATGCTGAGTTAGAAGATATTGATATCACAATTAAACTTGCCAATAGAGATACTATATCAGCAATGGGAATTGTTAGAGATGTTGAAGTCTTGTGTGGGAAAACTACATATCCTGCTGATTTTCTTGTTCTCAGTTCCCCACAAGACAGCTTTTGTCCCATTATATTTGGTAGACCCTTCTTGAATACTGTTAATGCTAAGATAGACTGCGAAAAGAATGTTGTTACTATTGGCTTGGATCATATGATTCATGAGTTTAATTTCTCTAAATTTAGTAAACAACATCGTGAAAAAGAATTACCTAATAAGGATGAAATTATTGGTCTTGCTTCTATTGCTGTACCTCCTAGTGATCCTTTATAACATTATTTGCTAGACCATGAAAATGATATGTTTATGAATAAAATAAGAGAAATAGATGAAGTATTCTTTAAACAGGAACCTATTCTGAAACACAATTTGCCTGTTGAAATCTTAGGGGACCCTCCTCCACCAAAGGGTGATCCCGTGTTTGAGCTTAAACCGTTGCCTGATAATCTTAAATATGCTTATCTTGATGAAAAGAAGATATATCTTGTTATTATTAGTGCTATCCTTTCAGAGCATGAAGAAGAAAGATTGTTGAAAACTCTGAAGAAGCACCGTGCTGCTATTGGATATACTCTTGATGATCTTAAGGGCATTAGGCCCACTCTTTGTCAACATAAAATAAATTTGGAAGAAGATGCCAAACCAGTTCGTGATCGTCAACGACGTATGAATCCTAAAATGAAAGAAGTGGTAAGAAAAGAAATACTGAAACTTCTGGAGGCAGGTATAATTTATCCCATTGCTGATAGT
Source organism: Triticum aestivum (assembly GCF_018294505.1). NCBI lineage: Eukaryota > Viridiplantae > Streptophyta > Magnoliopsida > Poales > Poaceae > Triticum > Triticum aestivum. The sequence goes on from NC_057797.1 coordinate 612,929,386, forward strand.
TAGTGGGTAAGTCATGTTCATTGTGTCCCTAAGAAGGGAGGTATTACAGTTGTTCCTAATGATAAAGATGAATTGATTCCACAAAGAATTATTACAGGTTATAGGATGGTAATTGATTTTCGCAAATTAAATAAGGCCACTAAGAAAGATCATTACCCCTTACCTTTTATCGATCAAATGCTAGAAAGATTATGCAAACATACACATTACTGCTTTCTAGATGGTTATTCTAGTTTCTCTCAAATACCTGTGTCGGCTAAAGATCAATCAAAGACTACTTTTACATGCCCTTTTGGTACTTTTGCTTATAGACGCATGCCTTTTGGTTTATGTAATGCACCTGCTACCTTTCAAAGATGCATGATGGCTATATTCTCTGACTTTTGTGAAAAGATTTTTGAGGTTTTCATGGATGACTTTTCCATCTATGGATCTTCTTTTGATGATTGCTTGAGCAATCTTGATCGAGTTTTGCAGAGATGTGAAGAAACTAATCTTGTCTTGAATTGGGAAAAGTGCCACTTTATGGTTAATGAAGGTATTCTCTTGGGGCATAAAGTTTCTGAAAGAGATATTGAAGTTGATAAAGCCAAGGTTGATGCTATTGAAAAGATGCCATGTCCCAAGGATATCAAAGGTATAAGAAGCTTCCTTGGTCATACTGGATTTTATAGGAGGTTCATTAAGGACTTCTCAAAAATTTCTCGGCCTCTGACCAATTTATTAAAAAAAGATATACCATTTGTCTTTGATGATGGTTGCGTAGAAGCATTTGAAATACTTAAGAAAGCATTGATCTCTGCACCTATTGTTCAGCCACCTGATTGGAATTTACCCTTTGAAATTATGTGTGATGCTAGTGATTATGCTGTAGGTGCTGTTCTAGGGCAAAGAGTTGATAAGAAATTAAATGTTATCCATTATTCTAGTAAGACTCTAGACAATGCTCAAAAAAATTATGCTACTACCGAAAAAGAATTCTTAGCAGTTGTATTTGCTTGTGATATGTTCAGACCTTATATTGTTGATTCTAAAGTAACTATTCACACTGATCATGCTGCTATTAAATATCTGATGGAAAAGAAAGATGCTAAACCTAGACTTATTAGATGGGTTCTCTTGCTAGAAGAATTTGATTTGCATATTGTTGATAGAAAAGGAGTTGAGAACCCCGTTGCAGACAATTTGTCTAGGTTAGAAAATGTTCTTGATGACCCACTACCTATTGATGATAGCTTTCCTGATGAACAATTAAATGTTATAAGTACTTCTTGTTGTACTCCATGGTATGATGATATGCTAATTACATTGTTGCTAAATTCATACCGCCTAGTTTCACATACCAACAAAATAAAAAGGTTTTCTATGATTTGAGACATTACTTTTGGGATGACCCACATCTTTATAAAGAAGGAGTAGATGGTGTTATTAGACGTTGTGTACCTGAGCATGAACAGGAATAGATCATATGCAAGTGTCACTCCGAAGCTTACGGAGGACACCACGCGGGAGATAGAACTACACATAAGGTATTGCAATCCGTTTTTTATTGGCCTACTCTCATCAAGGATGCCCGTAAGTTTGTCCTATCTTGTGATGAATGTCAAAGAATTGGTAATATTAGTAGACGTCAAGAAATGCCTATGAATTATTCACTCGTTATTGAACCATTTGATGTTTGGGGCTTTGATTATATGGGACCTTTTCCTGCCTCTAATGGATATACGCATATTTTAGTTGCTGTTGATTATGTTACTAAGTGGGTAGAAGCTGTTCCAACTAGTAGTGCCGATCAAAACACTTCTATTAAAATGCTTAAGGAAGTTATTTTTCCGAGGTTCGGAGTCCCTAGATATTTAATGACTGATGGTGGTTCACATTTTATTCATGGTGCCTTTCGTAAAATGCTTGCTAAATATGATGTTAATCATAGGATTGCATCTCCTTATCACCCACAGTCTAGTGGTCAAGTAGAATTGAGTAATAGAGAGCTCAAATTAATTTTGCAAAAGACTTTCAATAGGTCTAGAAAGAATTTGTCCAAGAAACTTGATGATGCATTATGGGCCTATAGAACTACATATAAAAATCCTATGGGTATTTCTCCGTATAAAATGGTTTATGGAAAAGCATGTGACTTACCCCTCGAATTAGAGCATAAGGCATATTGGGCTATTAAAGAGCTCAACTATGATTTCAAACTTGCCGGTGAGAAGAGGTTATTTGATATTAGCTCAGTAGATGAATGGAGAACCCAAGCTTATGAAAATGCCAAGTTGTTTAAAGAAAAAGTTAAAAGGTGGCATGATAAAAGGATACAAAAGCGTGAGTTTAATGTAGGTGATTATGTATTGCTATACAACTCTTGTTTAAGATTTTTTGTAGGAAAACACCTCTCTATATGGGACCCTTACGTTATTGAGGAGGTCTATCATTCCGGTGCCATAAAAATCAACAACTTCAAAGGCACAAATCTGAAGGTGGTAAACGGTCAAAGAATTAAACATTATATCTCAGGTAACCCTATAAATGTTGAAACCAATATTATTAAAACCGTGACCCCGGAGGAATACATAAGAGACACTTTCCAGAACGTTTCTGACTCTGAAAAGGAATAGGTATGTGGTACGGTAAGTAAACCGACTCCAAAACAGTTTTTAAGGCAATATTTCTCCATTTTGGAATATTTAGAAAAATAGAAAAAATAAGTAGCAGTCCGGGAAGGACACGAGGGCTCCACGAGGGTGGAGGGCGCGCCCCCTACCTCGTGGGCACCTCGTGTGCCTTCCGGACTCCGTTTTCTTGCACGATGCGTATTTTGGTCGGTAAAAATTCATTATATAATCTCCCGAAGGTTTTGACTCTTGTATCACGCAAATATCCTCTGTTCTTGTTTTGAGCTGTTCTCTGTCAGGGTTGTCAAGTCCAGGCATCATGTCGTCCCCTCCTCCAACAATGGTGACAAAGATGCTTGGCTAATGAAGATAGAGCTGAAGAGGGAAGAACCCATGGAGATCAACAAGGATGAAGGGATCAAGAAGGCCACGGAGAACCAAGCTCCGGCAGCAGAAGACATCCTTCAACTTGATCACAATCTTCTTACCCCAACTGAGATCGAAGCTTTCAAGATGATTGAGTTAGCTCGTATTCAAAACAGGTATCTCACAAGTGAGAATATTTTATTGAAGGAGCATATCGTTGCACTCAAGGGCATTATCCGCAAGTTGGAGGACCTCTTATGCTCGATGTGCGACTATCCATCACCACCACCTTCTTCACTGATAAAGGAGACATAATCATATGGGTATGGGCACTCCCCTTGGCAACTGCCAAGCTTGGCGGAGGTGCCCCGGTATCGTATCACCATCACAACTCCTATCTTTACCATTTTTCTTAGTTCGATCTTATCAGTAGTATCTTGATCTAGTAGAATAAAGTTCATGGCATGATCTAGTTTTGAGTTTTGCTTTATGATCTCTCTTTGTAATCGAGTCCGTGAGCTATATATAATAAAGATTAGTGTTGAGTCAAGGGCTTGATTATTTTGCCATGATTTTGAGTGAATAAAAAAAGAGAAAAAGAATAAAAAGGAAACAAGAGTTCATATTGATCTTATTGAGAGTAATGACGTCACATAGAAAGACTATGATGATTAAAAGTTGTTGGGAGTTGGCAGACATAGCTTTGGTCATCGTTGCAATTAATAGGAAGTAATAAGGAAAGAGGGGTTTCACATACAAATATACTATTATTGACATCTTTTATGATTGGGAGCAGTCATTAAAATATGACATGCTAAAGAGTTGATGTTGGACAAGGAAGACAACGTAATGGGTTATGTTTTCTTATATCTGAGATAAAGTATGTTGTCATGGATCCTCCAACATGTTGAGCTTGCCTTTCCCCCTCATGCTAGCCAAATTCTTAGCACCAAGTAGAGATACTACTTGTTCTTCAAAAACCCTTAAACCGGTTTTGCCATGAGAGTCCATCATATCTACCTATGGATTGAGTAAGATCCTTCAAGTAAGTTGTCATCGGTGCAAAGCAATAAAAATTGCTCTAAATATGTTTGATTGATTGGTGTGGGAGAAATAAGCTTTATACGATCTTGTGATGTGGAAGTAATAAAAGCGACGGATTGCATAATAAAGGTTCATATCACAAGGGGCAATTTAAAGTGACGTTCTTCCGCATTAAGATTTTGTGCATCCAACCATAAAAGTGCATGGCAACCTCTGCTTCCCTCTGCAAAGGGCCTATCTTTTACTATTATCTACTACCTTATGCAAGAGTCATGCTGATCTTCACCTTTCCTTTTTCATTTTATCCTTTGGCAAGCACAGTATGTTGGAAAGATCCTGATAGATATATCTAATTGGATGTAGGGGAGCATGAGTTATTATTGTTGACATTACCCTTGAGGTAAAAGGTTGGGAGGCAAAACTATAAGCCCCTATCTTTCTCTGTGTCCGATTAAAACTCCATAACCACAAGTATCGCATGCGTGTTAGCAATTATGAAAGACTAAATGATAGTTGAGTATGTGGACTTGCTATTGAGCTCTGACATAGACTCTTTCTAATGTTATGATAAACTGCAATTGCTTCAATGACTGAGATTATAGTTTGTTGGTTCTCAATGAAGTTTATGATTCGTACATTTGCATTGTGAATAGATTATTACTTGAGCATAAGAAATCATATGACAATATCTATATATGTTGCTGTTATGAGAATAATCATGATGCCTTCATGTCCGTATTTTATTTTTATCGACGCCTCTGCCTCTAAACATGGGGACATATTTATTGTTATCGACTTTCGCTTGAGGAGAAGCGAGGTCTAAGCTTGGGGGAGTTGATACGTCCATTTTGCATCATGCTTTTATATCGATATTTATGGCATTATGGGCTATTATTACACGTTATGTCACAATACTTATGCCTATTCTCTCTTATTTTACAAGGTTTACATAAGGAGGGAGAATGCCAGCAGCTGGAATTCTGGGCTGGAAAAGGAGCAAATATTAACTCAAAAAGTCCTGAAACTCCATGAAAGTCATTTTTGGAAATAATAAAAAATATCCAGCGGAAGAAGTTCACCAGAGGGGGCCCACCTGTCCACGAGGGTGGGGGCGCGCCCTACCCCCCAAGGCGCGCCCCCTACCTCGTGGGCCCTCTGTTGGCTCTCCGATGCCCATCTTCTGCTATATGAGGTCTTTCGATGAGGAAAAACCATAAGCAACCTTACGGGACGAGACTCCGCCGCCATGAGGTGGAACCTTGGCGGAACCAATCTAGGGCTCCGGCAGAGCTGTTCTGCCAGGGAAACTTCCCTCCGGGAGGGGGAAATCATCGCCATCGTCATCACCAACGCTCCTCTCATCGGGAGAGGGCAATCTCCATCAACATCTTCACCAGCACCATCTCCTCTCAAAACCCTAGTTCATCTCTTGTATCCAATTCTTGTCTCCAAGTTCGGGATTGGTACTAGTAGGTTGCTAGTAGTGTTGATTACTCCATGTAGTTGATGCTAGTTGGTTTTTTTGGTGGAAGATCATATGTTCAGATCCTTTATGCATTTTAATACCCCTCTGATTATGAACATGAATATGCTTTATGAGTAGTTACGTTTGTTCCTGAGGACATGGGAGAAGTCTTGCTATTAGTAGTCATGTGAATTTGGTATTCGTTCGATATTTTGATGAGATGTATGTTGTCTAGCCTCTAGTGGTGTTATGTGAACGTAGACTACATAACACTTCACCATTATTTGGGCCTAGAGGAAGGCATTGGGAAGTAATAAGTAGATGATGGGTTGCTAGAGTGACAGAAGCTTAAACCCTAGTTTATGCGTTGCTTCGTAAGGGGATGATTTGGATCCATATGTTTCATGCTATGGTTAGGTTTACCTTAATACTTTTGTTGTAGTTGCGGATGCTTGCAATAGAGGTTAATCATAAGTGGGATGCTTGTTCAAGTAAGAACAACACCCAACAACCGGTCCACCCACATATCAAATTATCAAAGTACCGAACGCGAATCATATGAACCTGATGAAAACCAGCTTGACGATATTCCCATGTGTCCTCGGGAGCGCTTTTCCTTATGTAAGAGTTTGTCTAGGCTTGTCCTTTGCTACAAAATGGATTGGGCCACCTTGCTTCACTTTATTTACTTTTGTTACTTGTTGCTCGTTACAAATTATCTTATCACAAAACTATCTGTTACCACTTATTTCAGTACTTGCAGAGAATACCTTGCTGAAAACCGCTTATCATTTCCTTCTGCTCCTTGTTGGGTTCGACACTCTTACTTATCGAAAGGACTACGATAGATCCCCTATACTTGTGGGTCATCAAGACTCTTTTCTAGCACCGTTGCCGGGGACTCTACGCAAAAGTCAACATACCAAGTACCCATCACATTCCCTTATCTCCCGCATTACATTATTTGCCATTTGCCTCTCGTTTTCCTCTCCCCCACTTCACCCTTGCCGTTATATTCGCCCTCTCTTTTCTATTTTCCTTTTTCTCACTTGCTTTTTGTTTGCTCGTGTGTTGGATTGCTTGCTAGTCTCGATGGCTCAAGATAATACCAAATTGTGTGACTTTACCAATACCAACAATAGTGATTTCCTTAGCACTCCGATTACTCCTCTTACCAATACTAAAGCTTGTGAAATAAATACTGCTTTGTTGGATCTTGTTATGAAAGATCAATTTGCCGCCCTTCCTAGTGAAGATGCCTTGGAACAAGTGCAAAGATGCTTTTATCTCTAAGTATTTTACTCCCGCTAAGATCATCTCTCTTAGAAACGATATTATGAATTTTAAGCAACTTGATCATGAACATGTTGCACAAGCTTGGGAGAGAATGAAATTAATGATACGTAATTGCCCTACTCATGGTTTGAACTTGTGGATGATTATACAAAACTTTTATGCCGGATTGAATTTTGCTTCTAGAAATCTTTTAGATTAGGCCGCGGGAGGCACTTTTATGGAAATCTCTTTAGGAGATGCTACTAAACTCCTAGATAATATTATGGTTAATTATTCTAAATGGCACACTGAAAGATCTACTAATAAAAAAGTGCATGCGATAGAAGAAATCAATGTTTTGAGTGGAAAGATGGATGAACTTATGAAATTATTTGCTACTAAGAGTGTTTCTTGTGATCCTAATGATATGCCTTTGTCTACCTTGATTGAGAATAATAATGAATCTATGGATGTGAATTTTGTTGGTAGGAATAATTTTGATAACAACGCGTATAGAGGGAATTTTAATCCTAGGCCTTATCCTAGTAATCCTTCTAATAATTATGGAAATTCCTACAACAACTCTTATGGAAATTTTAATGGAGCATGGTATAGTGGGTACTCCTGGGTCTCCATGTTTCTTTGGTAATCCACCCTAAAAATATAATTAGCAAGCATGGTGGAAATTTCAGCTTTCGGTATCTTTCTTTTATTAGTAACAATATCTTTCATATATTTAGCATAAGGATTCATTTTGAGCATATCAGTCTATCGCACGCGCAAAAAGATAGGTCTAATCATTTCAGCAAAGCGCTCAAAATCCTCATCATCCTTTTTCTTGGATGGGTTGGGAGGAAAAGGCATGGGTTTCTGAACCCATGGTTCTCTTTCTTTACCATGTTTCCTAGCAACAAAGTCTCTCTTATCATAACGTTGATTCTTTGATTGTGGGTTATCAAGATCAACAACAGGTTCAATTTCTACATCATAATCATTACTAGGTTGAGCATCATCATGAACATCATCATTAACATTTTCACTAGGTTCATGTTCATTACCAGATTGTGTTTCAGCATCAGACATAGAAATATCATTTGAATTCTTAGGTGGTTCAGCAATAGGTTCACTAGAAGTTTGCAAAGTCCTATCATTTTTCTTTTTCTTCCTTTTAGAAGAACTAGGTACATTAATATTATTTCTCTGAGAATCTTGCTCAATTCTCTTAGGGTGGCCTTCAGGATACAAAGGTTCCTGGGTCATTCTACCAGCTCTAGTAGCCACACTAACATCATAATCATTTTTCTTACTATTCATTTCATTGAGCAATTCTTTTTGAGCTTTAAGTACTTGTTCTACTTGAGTGGTAACCATATAAGCATGTTTGCTAACAAGTTTAAGTTCACCTCTAATATTAGCCATATAATCACCCAAGTGTTTAATCATATAAGCATTTTGTTTTTATTGTCTACCAAAATAAGCATTGAAGTCTTCTTGCTTAAACATAAAGTTATCAAACTCATCCAAGCACTGACTAGCAATTTTAGTAGGAGGGACTTCATCTTTATCATATCTATAGAGAAAATTTACCTTTACTACCTGTGTCGGGTTATCGGGATCAGGTGGTTCTTCAATAGCTAATGGATCAAGATCATATGTTTCTTCAACAGGCGGTAAATTAAGACCATGTATTTCTTCAATAGGAGGTAAATTATTAACATCTTCAGCTTTAATACCTTTTTCTTTCATAGATTTCTTTGCCTCTTGCATATCTTCAGGACTAAGAAATAGAACACCTCTCTTCTTCGGGGTTGGTTTAGGAATAGGCTCAGTAATTGGAGCAGGAGCTGGCTCAGGAGGTGCCCAATTATTTTCATTTGTCAACATATTATTCCATAAAATTTCAGCTTCATCCGATGTTCTTTCCCTGAAAAGAGAACCGGCACAACTATCCAGGTAATCTCTGGAAGCATCGGTTAGTCCATTATAAAAGATATCAAGTATTTCATTTTTCTTAAGAGGATGGTCATGCAAAGCATTAAGTAACTTGAGAAGCCTCCCCCAAGCTTGTCGGAGACTCTCTTCTTCAATTTGCACAAAGTTGTATATTTCCTTTAAAGCAGCTTGTTTCTTATGAGCAGGGAAATATTTAGCAGAGAAGTAATAAATCATATCCTGGGGACTGCGCACACAACCAAGATCAAGAGAATTAAACCATATCTTAGCATCACCCTTTAATGAGAACGGAAATATTTTAAGGATATAAAGTAGCGAGATCTCTCATCATTAGTGAACAGGGTGGCTATATCATTTAATTTAGTAAGATGTGCCACAACTGTTTCAGATTCATAACCATGGAAAGGATCAGATTCAACCAAGGTAATTATATCAGGATCAACAGAGAATTCGTAATCCTTATCGGGAACACAAATATGTGAAGTAGCAAAAGCAGGGTCAGGTTTCATTTTATCTCTAAGAGATTCTTTACTCCATTTAATTAATAGCCTCTTGAGTACACGACTATCTTTGCAAGCTAAAATAGCTGCAGAAGCTTCCATATCAAAAACATAACCCTCAGGAATAACAGGCCTATCTTCATCATCACTTTCATCAATATAATCAGATTCAATAATTTCTTACTCTCTAGCCCTAGCAATTTGTTCATCAAGTAATTCACTAAGGGGCACATTATTATCAGGCATAGAAGTAGTTTCATCATAAGTATCATGCATAGAAGAAGTGGCATCATCAATAACATGCGACATATCAGAACAAATAGCAGAAGCAGGTTTAGGTGTCGCAAGCTTACTCATAACAGAAGGTGAATCAAGTGCAGAGCTAGATGGCAGTTCCTTACCTCCCCTCGTAGTTGAGGGATAAATTCTTGTCTTAGCGTCTTTCAAGTTCTTCATAGTGTCCAACAGATATAAATCCCAAGTTACTCAAAGAATAGAGCTATGCTCCTCAGCAACGGCGCCAGAAATTAGTCTTGATAACCCACAAGTATAGGGGATCGCAACAGCTTTTGAGGGTAGAGTATTCAACCCAAATTTATTGATTCGACACAAGGGGAGCCAAAGAATATTCTCAAGTATTAGCAGTTGAGTTGTAAATTCAACCATACCTGGATAACTTAGTATCTGCAGCAAAGTGTTTAGTAGCAAAGTAATATGATAGTAGTGGTAACGGTAACAAAAGAGTAACGAAAGCAAAAGTAATATTTTTGGTGTTTTGTAGTGATTTTAACAATAGCAACGGGAAATTAAATAAGCGTAAACCAGTATATGGAAAACTCGTATGCATTGGATTGGTGGTGGATATTTATGCCGGATGCGGTTCATCATGTAACAGTCATAACATAGGGTGACACAGAACTAGCTCCAATTCATCAATGTAATGTAGGCATGTATTCCGAATATAGTCATACGTGCTTATGGAAAAGAACTTGCATGGCATCTTTTGTCCTACCCTCCCATGGCAGCGGGGTCCTAATGGAAACTAAGGGATATTAAGGCCTCCTTTTAATAGAGTACCAGAATAAAGCATTAGCACATAGTGAATACATGAACTCCTCAAACTATGGTCATCACCGGGAGTGGTCCCGATTATTGTCACTTCGGGGTTGCCGGATCATAACACATAGTAGGTGACTATAGACTTGCAAGATAGGACCAAGAACTCACATATATTCATGAAAACATAATAGGTTCAGATCTAAAATCATGGCACTCGGGCCCTAGTGACAAGCATTAAGCATAGAAAAGTCATAGCAACATCAATCACACAACATAGTGGATACTAGGGATCAAACCCTAACAAAACTAACTCGATTACATGATAGATCTCATCCAACCCATCACCATCCAGCAAGCCTACGATGGAATTACTCACGCACGGCGGTGAGCATCATGAAATTGGTGATGGAGGATGGTTGATGATGATGACGACGACGACGAATCCCCCTCTCCGGAGCCCCGAACGGACTCCAGATCAGCCCTCCCGAGAGGTTTTAGGGCTTGGTGGCAGCTCCCTATCATAAAATGCGATGATTGCTTCTCCTCTATTTTTTTCTCCCCGAAAGCAAATATATAGAGTTGGAGTTGGCGTTGGAGGAGCTCTAGGGGGCCCACGAGGTAGGGGGCGCGCCCTAGGGGGGGCGCCCCCACCCTCGTGGACAGGGTGTGGGCCCCCTGGTCTTCATCTTTGGCAAGGATTTTTTATTATTTTTAACTAGATGTTCCGTGGAGTTTCATGTCGTTCTGAGAACTTTTGTTTTCTGCACATAAAACAACATCATGGCAATTCTGCTGAAAACAGCGTCAGTCCGGGTTAGTTCCATTCAAATCATGCAAGTTAGAGTCCAAAACAAGGGCAAAAGTGTTTGGAAAAGTAGATACGGCGGAGACGTATCAATGTAGTCGAACGTCTTCACGATCCAACCGATCCAAGTACCGAACGTACGGCACCTCCGTGTTCAGCACGATGAGGTCCCTCGAGCTCTTGATCTAGTAGAGGGTCGAGGGAGAGTTCTGTCAGCACGACGGCATGGCGATGGTGTTAGTGATGTGATCCGTGCAGGGCTTCGCCTAAGCACTATGACAATATGACCGAGGTGGTAAACTGTGGAGGGGGGCACCACACACGGCTAAGAAACAATTGTTTGTCTTTGGGGTGCCCCCTGGCCACATATATAAAGCAGGAGAGGGAGGAGGCCGGTGGCCAAGGAGGGGCGCGCCATAGGGGGAGTCCAACTAGCTAGGATTCCCAATCCTAGTTGGACTCCCCTTCCTTTTCCAAGAGGGGAAGAGAGGGAAGGAGGAGGAGAGGGAGAAGGAAAGAGGGGGGCGCCGCCCCCTCCCTAGTCCAATTCGGACTTGCCATGGGGGGGCACCCCTTGTGGCCCTCCTCGCCTTTCCACTAAGGCCCATGAAGGCCCAATACTTCCCCGGGGGGTTCCGGTAACCCCTCGGTACCCCGAAAAATTTCCGAACCTTCCCGAAACTATTCCGGTGTCCGAATACCTTCGTCCAATATATCAATCTTTACCTCTCGACCATTCTAAGACTCCTCGTCATGTTCGTGCTCTCATTCGAGACTCCGAACAATCTTCGGTTACCAAAACACATAACTCATAATACAAATCATCATCAAATGAAGCGTGCAGACCCTACGGGTTCGAGAACTATGTTGACATGACCGAGACACCTCTCCGGTCAATAACCAATAGCAGAACCTGGATGCTCATATCGGCTCCTACATATTCTAAGAACATATTTATCGATCAAACCACATAACAATATACGTTATTCCCTTTGTCATCGGTATGTTACTTGCCTGAGATTCGATTGTCGGTATCCTCATACCTAGTTCAATTTCTGATACGTCTCTAATGTATCTATAATTTTTTATTGTTCCATGCTGTTTTATTATCAATCTTGGATGTTTTATAATCATTTTATAGTCATTTTATATCATTTTTTGGTACTAACCTATTGACATAGTGCCTAGTGCCAGTTGCTGTTTTCTGCATGTTTTTTACATCGCAGGAAATCAATATCAAACGGAGTCCAAATGCCCCGAAACTTTACGAAGATTTTTTATGGGCCGGAAGGAAGATGGGCCCTGGTTGCACCTGGGGGGATTCCTGAGGAGGGGACAACCCACCAGGGCGCGCCAGGAGGCCCAGGCGCGCCCTGGAGGGTTGTGCCCACCTCGGGTGCCCCCCAGACCGCCTCTTTGCTCTATAAATACCCCAAAAATACCTGAACCCTAAAAGCTTCAACAAAATATTCATCCAGCTGCTACAGAGTCCAGAACCACCAGATCCAATCTATACACCGTCACGGAGGGGTTCACCACTTCCATTGGTACCTCTCCGATGATATGTGAGTAGTTCTTTGTAGACCTACGAGTCCGTAGTTAGTAGCTAGATGGCTTCCTCTCTCTCTTTTGATTCTCAATACAATGATCTCTTGGAGATCCATACGATGTAACTCTTTTTGCGGTGTGTTTGATGGGATCTGATGAACTTTGAGTTTACGATCAGTTATATCTTTTATATCCATGAAAGTTTTTGAGTTTCTTTGATCTCTTATATGCATGATCTCTTATAGCCTCGTATTTCTTCTCCTATATTTGGGTTTTGTTTGGCCAACATGATCTATTTATCTTGCAATGGGAAGAGGTGCCCGGTAGTGGGTTCGATCTTACGATGCTTGATCCCAGTGACGGAAAGGGAACCGACACGTATGTATCGTTGCTACTAAGGATAAAAAGATGAGATCTATATCTACCGCCATATAGATAAACTGATCTTGTCTACATCATGTCATCGTTATTATTGCATTACTCCATTTTCCATGAACTTAATACACTAGATGCATGCTGGATAGCGGTTGATGTGTGGAGTAATAGTAGTAGATGCAGGCAGGAGTCGATCTAATAATCTTGGATGTGATGCCTATGTAATGATCATTGCCTGGATATCGTCAAAATTATTTGAACTTCTATCAATTGGCCAACAGTAATTTGTTTACCCACCGTTTGCTATTTTTCTCGAGAGAAGCCACAAGTTAAACCTACGGCCCCGGGTCTTCTTTCTCATATGTTTGCTTTGCGATCTATTCTATTTGCTCTTTTTATTCAGATATATTAAACCAAAAATCCAAAAATACTTTGCTGCACTTTATTTTATTTGCGATCTATTATTTCAATCTATTACAACTTTCTCTCGTCATCACACAATTTCTGGCACCGTACCCCGGAAGGGATTAACAACCCCTTTAACACGTCGGGTTTCGAGGTGTTGTTGTTTGTGTGCAGGTGCTATTTATGTTGTGTTGCTTGGTTCTCCTACTGGTTCGATACATTGGTTTCATCATCGAGGGAAATACCTACTGTCGTTGTGCTACATCACCCCTCCCTTTTCGGGGAAAACCGACGTAGTACAAGCTACCATCAAGGAGAATTTCTGGCGCCGTTGCCGGGTAGGATCTTCAACATAACCAGGTTCCTAATGACAAATCTCATCTCCTCGCAATTTACATTATTTGCCATTTGCCTCTCGTTTTCCTCTCCCCCAGTTCACAAAAATTTGCCATTTTATTCGCTTCTCTTTTCCCGTTCGCCGTTCTCTTACTGGATCTTTTTGAGTGCAATCTTGTTGTGTGGTCATCATGACTCAAGAGAACACCAAGTTATGTGATTTCTCAAATACCAACAACAATGATTTTATTGGCACTCTGCTTGCTCCCCAGCCACTAGTACGAGGACTTGTGATATTAATACTGCTTTGCTGAATCTTGTTATGAAAGACCAATTTTTCAGTACTCCTAATGAGGATGCTGCGTCCCATCTCAATACCTTCATGGAATTATGCGATATGCAAAAGAAAAAAGATGTGGACAATGATGTGGTCAAGATGAAATCATTTCCGTTTTCTTTGCATGATTCTGCAAAGTTTTGGTTTTCCTCTTTGCCTCGCAATAGTATCGATTCTTGGAATAAGTGCAAAGATGCTTTTATCACTAAGTATTTTCCGCCCCAAAAATTATCTCCCTTAGAACCCAGATCATGAATTTCAAGCAACTTGAACATGATCATGTTGCACAATCTTGGGAGAGGATGAAAATGTTGCTAAGGAACTGCCAAACTCATGGGTTGAATCTTTGGATGATCATACAAAATTTTTATGCGGGGTTGAATTTTGTTTCGCGTAATCTTTTAGATTCCGCCGCGGGTGGAACTTTTATGGAAATTACTTTGGGTGAAGCCACCAAATTGCTTGATAATATCATGTCAAATTATTCACAATGGCATACCGAAAGAGCTCCTACTAGTAAAAAAGTTAATTCGGTTGAAGAAATTTCTTCTTTGAGTGATAAAGTTGATGCTCTTATGAAATTGGTTGCTAGTAAAAGTGCTCCTGTTGATTTTAATGATATGCCTTTGTCTACTTTTATTGAGCAAAATAGTGATGCCATTGATGTGAATTTTATCTCTCGCAATAATTTCAACAATAATGCTTATAGAGGAAACTTTAACCTTAGGCCTTTTCCTAGCAATTCCTCTAATAATTATTGTAATTCCTATGGAAATCAATCTTACAATTATAATAGGAACACCTCTGATCTTGATAATATTATTAAAGAATTTATCAATACGCAAAAAGTTTTCAACACTCCCATAGAAGAAAAGTTGAATAAGATTGATGATCTGTCTAGAAGTGTTGATAGAATTGCTCATGATGTGGAAAATCTCAAGATGAAAAATTTTGTGCCCAAGGTTGATGAATCAATTAAAGCTCTTTATGTTTCTATGGATGAAAGTAAGAAAAGAATTGCTATGCTTAGAGCTTAAAGAGAATTTTTAGAGAAAGCTTTTTCTAGTGATTATTCTTGCAAAAGTGATGAAGATCTTAAAATGATTGGTCTTTCTTCTATTGATTCTGTATTTATTAAAATTAATATTGATGAAAAAGGGATTGGAGAAGAGTCAATTTTAGGTAGAAGGCGTCCCAATATTTCGGAGGGTGAAAATCTTGTTGAGAAAATTGATGAAAGTGGGTTTGGAGAGGTCAAAACTTTAGTTAGTGATGCACCCACTATTTTGGATTACAAAGACTTTAATTATGATAGTTGCTCTTTGATTGATTGTATTTCTTTGTTGCAATACATGTTGAATTCACCCCATGCTTATGAACAAAACAAAGCTTTTACTAAACATATTGTTGATGCTATGATGAAAGATTTGGAAGAAAAATTGGAATTGGAAGTTTCAATTCCTATGCATGATGAGTGGGAACCTACTATCAAAGTCAAGATTAAAAATTATGAGTGTTTTGCTTTGTGTGACTTAGGTGCTAGTGTTTCTACAATTCCGAAATCTTTATGTGATGTGCTTGGTCTTACCAATCTTGAAGAGTGTTCTTTGAATTTGCACTTGGCAGATTCTACTATTAAAAAGCCTATGGGAATAATTAATGATGTTCTTATTCTTGAAAATAGGAATTATGTGCCCATAGATTTTATTGTTCTTGATATTGACTACAATATGTCTTGTCCCATTATTCTTGGTAGACCGTTTTTACGCAGTATCAGTGCTGTGATTGATATGAAAGAAGGCAATATCAAGTTACAATTTCCTTTGAGGAAGGGTATGGAACACTTTCCTAGAACAAAAATCACGCCACCTTATGAATCAATCATGAGGGCATCTTATGGATCTCAAACCAAGGATGGCAAAACTTAGATCCTTGCCTTACGCCTAGCTAAGGGCGTAAAACTATAACGCTTGTTGGGAGGCAACCCAATGAGTAAAATTTATTTTTTCTTTTTGCTTTCTATTCTTGTGTGTTTACACAATTATGCTTCTGGTATTATTGTGTTTTTTGTGTTTTAATTAGTGTTTATGCCAAGCAAAGCCTTTAGGATCTTCTTCAGTGATAGTTGTTTGATCTTGCTGAAAAATACATAAACTTTGTGCTCACGAAAATATTTGTCATAAATCACAGAAGCATGCTTTTACCCTGATTATTTTTGCAGAAGATCAGTATACAAAGTACCCTTGTCTTCCTAATTTTTCAGAATTTTTGGAGTTACAGAAGTATTCGCTAAAGTCAGATTACTACAGACTGTTCTGTTTTGACAGTTTCTATTTTCTTTGTGTTGTGTGCTTATTTTGATGGCTCTATGGTTTTATTTGATGAGTTTTTGCCATGGAAAAGTTGGAATACAATAGATATAATACAAAAACAAAATATGAATTGGTTTGATACAACACTTATAGTAGTGGTTTGCTTTCTTATACTAACGGATCTCACGAAGGTTTTGTTGAGTTTTGTGTGATTGAAGTTTTCAAGTTTTGGGTTATCATACAATGGATGAAGGAAGGATGTAAGAGCCTAAGCTTGGGGATGCCCCGACATCCCAAGCTATTATCCAAGAATGAGCAACCAACTAAGCTTGGGGATGCCCCCGAGTGGCATCCCCACTTTCTTCCAACAACTATCGGTATTTTACTCAAGGCTATATTTTTATTCGTCACACGATATGTGTTTTGCTTGGAGCGTCTTGTATGATATGTGTCTTTGCTTGTTTTATTTTGTGTTTTAATTCATCAATCCTTGATGGACACACCTATTTGATAGAGCCAAAATTATATCATGACTTGTTAGAATTGCTCTCTGTGCTTCACTTAAATCTTTTATGAGCTAGGACTTGCTCTAGTGCTTCAGTTATATCTTTTTGAGCATGGTGTGCTTGTTATTTTTGAAGAAATGCTCTCTTGCTTCACTTAGATTTATTTGAGAGTTAGTAAAATTTTGAAGAAATTCTCTCTTGCTTCACTTAAATTATTTTGAGAGAAAGAAAATTCGTTATGCTCATGATCTTCACTTATATTTGTTTGAGCTTATGAAAAGCAACACATGAAGATTAGTCCCAAAGTGATAGATATCCAAGAAGGATAAAGAAAAAAATGTCATGAAGATCATTGGACAAAATAAACTTGATTCTTAGTAATAGTTTTGAGATATGATAATGTGATATGTGAGTTATGTTGATTAGTAATTGTGCTCTAGTAAGAATATTGGTGTTAAGGTTTGTGATTCCCTATGCATGCATGAAAGTCAATAATCATGCAATGAAAATTGTATCCTACTTGTGGTGCATTATTCGGTGTTACTTACGCTTAATGCTTGCTTTACAAAATTATTCGTTTCTTGGTTGGTCGCTTCCCAGTCTTTTGCTAGCCTTCATTTTGCACTAAGTATGACCTCTACTTGTGCGTCCAAAATCCTTTAAACTAGTTTTGCCACATGAGTCTGCTACCTCTCGAGCATGCGTTGGTTTTCACTTGAAGAGAAAGGGTGATGCAGCAAAGTAGCGTAAGTATTTCCCTCACTTTTTGAGAACCAAGGTATCAATCCAGTAGAAGACTACACGCAAATCGCCTAGTACCTGCACAAACAACCAAGAACCTTGCAACCAACGCGATAAAGGGGTTGTCAATCCCTTCACGACAACTTGCAAAAGTGTGATCTGATAAAGATAACAACAGACAAAAACAACAACAACAAAGCCTTTAGTCCCAAACAAGTTGGGGTAGGCTAGAGGTGAAACCCATATGATCTCGCAACCAACTCATGGCTCTGGCACATGGATAGCAAGCTTCCACGCACCCCTGTCCATAGCTAGCTCTTTGGTGATACTCCAATCCTTCAGGTCTCTCTTAACGGACTCCTCCCATGTCAAATTCGGTCTACCCTACCCTCTCTTGACATTCTCCGCACGCTTTAGCCGTCCGCTATGCACTGGAGCTTTTGGAGGCCTGCGCTGAATATGCCCAAACCATCTCAGACGATGTTGGACAAGCTTCTCCTCAATTAGTGCTACCCCAACTCTATCTCGTATATCATCATTCCGGACTCGATCCTTCCTCATGTGGCCACACATCCATCTCAACATACGCATCTCCGCCACACCTAACTGTTGAACATGTCGCCTTTTAGTCGGCCAACACTCTGCGCCATACAACATTACGGGTTGAACCGCCGTCCTGTAGAACTTGCCTTTTAGCTTTTGTGGCACTCTCTTGTCACAGAGAATGCCAGAAGCTTGGCGCCACTTCATCCATCTGGCTTTGATTCGATGGTTCACATCTTCATCAATACCCCCATCCTCCTGCAACATTGACCCCAAATACCGAAAGGTGTCCTTCCGAGGTACCACCTGGCCATAAAGGCTAACCTCCTCCTCCTCAAACCTAGTAGTACTGAAACCGCACATCATGTACTCGGTTTTAGTTCTACGAAGCCTAAACCCTTTCGATTCCAAGGTTTGTCTCCATAACTCTAACTTCCTATTTACCCCCGTCCGACTATCATCAACTAGCACCACATCATCCGCAAAGATCATACACCATGGGATATCTCCTTGTATATCCCTTGTGACCTCATCCATCACCAATGCAAAAAGATAAGGGCTCAAAGCTGACCCCTGATGCAGTCCTATCTTAATCGGAAGTCATCGGTGTCGACATCACTTGTTTGAACACTTGTCACAACATTATCGTACATGTCCTTGATGAGGGTAATGTACTTTGCTGGGACTTTGTGTTTCTCCAAGACCCACCACATGACATTCCACGGTATCTTATCATAGGCCTTCTCCAAGTCAATGAACACCATATGCAAGTCCTTCTTTTGCTCCCTATATCTCTCCATAAGTTGTCGTACCAAGAAAATGGCTTCCATGGTCGACCTCCCAGGCATGAAACCAAACTGATTTTTGGTCACGCTTGTCATTCTTCTTAAGCGGTGCTCAATGAGTCTCTCCCATAGCTTCATTGTATGGCTCATCAGCTTAATTCCACGGTAATTAGTACAACTCTGAACATCCCCCTTGTTCTTGAAGATTGGTACTAATATACTCCGTCTCCATTCTTTTGGCATCTTGTTTGCCCAAAAGATGAGGTTGAAAAGCTTGGTTAGCCATACTATTGCTATGTCCCCGAGACCTTTCCACACCTCAATGGGGATACAATCAAGGCCCATCGCCTTGCCTCCTTTCATCCTTTTCAAAGCCTCCTTCACCTCAGACTCCTAGATTCGGCGAACAAAACGCATGCTGGTCTCATCAAAGGAGTCGTCTAGTTCAATGGTAGAACTCTCATTCTCCCCATTGAACAGCTTGTCGAAGTTCTCCCGCCATCTATGCTTAATCTCCTGGTCCTTCACCAAGAGTTGGCCTGCTCCGTCCTTGATGCATTTGACTTGGCAAATGGCCCTCGTCTTCCTCTCTTGGATCTTGGCCATCTTATAGATGTCCCTTTCACCTTCCTTTGTGCCTAACCATTGGTAGAGGTCCTCATATGCCCGACCCCTTGCTTCACCAACAGCTCGCTTTGCGACCTTCTTCACCATCTTGTACTTCTCTATGTTGTCTACACTCCTATCCAGGTATAGGCGTGTGAAGCAATCTTTCTTCTCTTTAATCGCCTTCTGGACGTCATCATTCCACCACCAGGTATCCTTATCTTCGCTTCTGCTTCCCCTCGACACTCCAAACTCCTCCGAGGCCACCTTAGGAATGCAAGTCGCCATCTTCATCCACACATTGTCCGCATTCCCTCCTTCCTCCCAAGGGCCCTCCTTAATGATCATCTCCTTGAACACCTGAGCTACCTCCCCCTTGAGCTTCCACCTCTTCGTTCTAGCGACTTTGGCATGCTTATCCCGCTGGACACGAATCCGAAAGCGGAAGTCAGCAACCACCAGCTTATGCTGGGGTACAACACTCTCTCCAGGTATCACCTTACAGTCTAGGCACGCACGCCTATCTTCTCTTCTCGAGAGGATGAAATCAATCTGGCTAGAGTGTTGGCCACTACTAAAAGTCACCAGATGTGATTCTCTCTTTCTAAAGATGGTGTTAGCTACAATCATGTTGTAGGCTAGAGCAAAGCTTAAGACATCTTCTCCTTCTTGATTCCTGATGCCATAGCCAAAGCCCCCATGCGCCCCTTCAAAACCTGTGTTAGATGTACCCACGTGGCCATTGAGGTCTCCTCCTATGAAGAGCTTCTCACCAATCGGTACACTCCTAACCATGTCTTCCAGGCCATCCCAAAACTCCCTCTTGGTGTTCTCATTGTGGCCTACTTGCGGGGCATACGCGCTGATAACATTGAGAACCAAGTCCTCAACTACCAGCTTGACCAGGATAATCCAGTCCCCACGTCTCTTGACGTCTACCACTCCATACTTGAGGCTCTTGTTGATCAAGATGCCTACGCCATTTTTGTTTGCAGCCGTCCCCGTGTACCACAGCTTGAAGTCGGTATCCTCCACCTCCTTCGCCTTCTGTCCTCTCCATTTGGTTTCTTGGACGCAAAGGACATCAACACCTCTCCTCACCACTGCATCAACTAGCTCCTGAAGCTTCCCTGTCAGAGACCCTACGTTCCAGCTACCTAAGAGAATCCTCCTAGGCTCGGCTAGCTTCCTTACCCTTCGCACTCATCGAGTCAAATGCGAAGACCCTTTCTCATTTTCCACTACACCCGGGCGCCGATGTAGCATGCCACTAAGGATGCGACGACCCGATCCTCGCTCACTTGCCACCGTATCCGGATCAAGATACGGCGCGTCACTTGGGGGATGACGGCCCGACCCTTGCCCATTTTCCACCACACCCGGGTTCCAATGTGGCGCGTCACTGAGAGGGTTATGCCCCAAAGAAAATCTTTTGGGTTTCATCTCCATAAAAGTGGCTGAGTTTTTACGTTGGCTCACCAAGCCTATCACAACCCTCCTCCTTTACCTGGGTTGGGACCGGCTATGTTGAGACAACATAGGCGGAGTTGTGATCTGATAAAGATAATAAGATAAATATTTTTGGTATTTTTGTTGTATAGATTGGAAAGTAAAGATTGCAAAATAAACAGCGATGGAAATTGGCAAGTTGACGGGAAACAAATATGATGTAAAATAGACCCGGGGCCATAGGTTTCACTAGTGGCTTCTCTCATGATAGCATATATTACGGTGGGTGAACAAATTACTACCGAGCAATTGATAGAAAAGCGCATAGTTATGAGAATATATAGGCATGATCATGAACATAGGCATCACGTCCGTGTCAATTAGACCAAAACGATTCTGCATCTACTACTATTACTCCACACATCGACCGCTATCCAACATGCATCTAGAGTATTAAGTTCATAAGAACAGAGTAACACATTAAGCAAGATGACATGATGTAGAGGGATAAACTCAAGCAATATGATATAAACCCCATCTTTTTATCCTCGATGGCAACAATACAATACGTGCCTTGCTGCCCCTGCTGTCACTGGGACAGGACACCACAAGATAGAACCCAAAGCTAATCACTTCTCCCATTGCAAGAAAGATCAATCTAGTAGGCCAAACCAAACTGATAATTCGAAGAAACTTGCAAAGATATCAAATCATGCATATAAGAATTCAGAGAAGAATCAAATATTGTTCATAGATAATCTTGATATCATAAATCCACAATTCATCGGATCTCGACAAACACACCACAAAAAGTATTACATCAAATAGATATCCAAGAACATCACGTAGAACTTTGTATTGAGAACCAAAGAGAGAGAGAAGAAGCCATCTAGCTAATAACTATGGACCCGAAGGTCTGTGGTAAACTACTCACACATCATCGGAGAGGCCATGGTGTTGATGTAGAAGCCCTCCGTGATAGAATCCCCCTCCGGCAGAGTGCCGGAAAAGGCCCCAAGATGGGATCTCACGGGTACAGAAGGTTGCGGCGGTGGAAATGTGGTTTCGTGGCTCCCCTCGATGTTTTCAGGGTATAAGAGTGTATATAGGTGAAAGAAGTAGGTCAGTGGAGCTACGAGGGGCCCACCAGGGTGGGGGGCGCGCCTACCCCCTGGGCGCGCCCTCCTGCCTCATGGCCGCCTTGTTGCGTCTCTGACTTCCACTCCAAGTCTCCTGGGTTGTGTTTGTTCCAAGAAAGATCCTCACGAAGGTTTCATTCCGTTTGGTATTCCTTTTCTACGAAACACTAAAATAGGCAAAAAACAACAATTTGCACTGGGCCTTCGGTTAATAGGTTAGTCCCAAAAATAATATAGAAGAGCATATTAAAGCCCATTAAACATCCAAAACAGATAATATAATAGCATGGAACAATAAAAAATTATAGATATGTTGGAGACGTATCAGAGTCCACTATATCTACCTATATGCGGTATTATTTTGCTGTTCTAAGCAAATTTGCATGTGCCATCTCTAATTTTCAAAATAAACTTCTCTTTTGTGTGTTTGTTTCGCTCGCGGAACGGTAACGGGTAGCTAATATTTTCCATGCTGGATGTGTTATTCTCACGATGAGTGTTTATTCACTTGTCATTGCAAGAGAGTAAGGAAAAGGTTTTAGGGATGCGCAGCCCTGAAATGCAAAAATGAATTTATTTTATGTTGTTAAATAATAAATTCCTTGGAAAGTGTTGGTATCACTACAAAAAAACACTTCCGTGATGATGCGTGTTTGTCATAGTAGGTCACGTTTTCTGTCATGCATGTACATCCATGACGATTTTATGACAGAATTAAGATAGTAATACCTATGCTGTCATAGAAGTGTTCCATGACATTACCAAAATTATCATCACGGAAGTGTCCACTTCCATGACGATAAATCGCGCGTCACAGAAGTGCTTTCGTCATGGGTGACCGACACGTGGCATCCACTATAACGGGTCGCCGTTAAGCTATCAGGTCCGGTTTTGGATCCGATAACCCATTAACAGCACTGACCAATGGGTATTTTCCAGGTGTAAAATTCTCATTGGCCAGAGGAAACACGTGTTGGCTCACCGTTGGGACAGATGTCATCCACTCATTGGACAGGAGGCGCCTATGATACGTCAACACGTCACGGCCCAACAGAGGCCCATTCATGTGAAAAGGCCGACCCGTTTGACTTGGTCAAAAGGTAGCGGGCCGGCCCATGGAAAGCCTGTTAATGGCTTGTTTGTATATAGCCCATTTACGGCCCGCTAACTACCGGCCCGTTATGGCCTATCCGAATTACGCCCAGTAGCTTCATCTGGGCCGTCCAATATGATTCCAGCCTGTTGTAACTTCCGGCCCATGTATGGCCCATGATGTCTTACGGCCCATATGAGGCCCTTTGTAACTCTCGGCCCATTAAAGGCCCGAGATGAAACTGGGCCATGATGAACAGCGTATCGCTTTATACCCATTAACGGCCCATTAGTCTGTCGGCCGTTTCCAGCCTGTGTTAACTTTCGGCCTTCTAAGGGCCCATTTATTCTTGGGCTCATTTCTAGAATTCAGTTAGATACGGTTCGTTACTGTCCTGTTCTGTTTGTGGGCCAAATACAGCCCGTGGTTACATTCGGCCCGTTTGTGGTCCGTTGGGCTGTTTTCATAGCGTTATCAAATACGGCCTATTAACTGCCAGTTATGGTCCACGAATAGTACAACCCATGTTTGGCGAAATGATTATACGCCCCGTAGAAGGCCCATGGATCCTACGGCCCGTAGAAGGCCAATGGATAGTACGGCCCGTAGAAGGCCCATGGATCATACGGCCTATAGAAAGTCCATGGATCCTACAGCCCGTAGAAGGCCCATGTATCCTACGGCCCGTAGAAGGCCCATGGATCCTACGGCCTGTAGGAGGCTCATGGTTACAACAGTCCGTGTGTTTCCATGATTATTGTGGCCTAGTTACCAAAAATAGGTTACTGTGGCCACTAGAAAAACGCGGAAAAAGAACTGTAGTGACTACAAGCAAACAACTAAACAAGACAATAAGGAAATAAATAAGAATGCAACTAACGCTAGCCTATTATAGCTATTACACATATTACATCAACTAGGCATCAAAGTTCGCCACCAGTGCAAATATAGGGAACAAAGCAGCATATTACATACACTGGCCGTGAAAATTGGCCACCAGTGCAAATAAACGCGGCAGCAAAACAAGTCCATAACTGAAACAACTTCAGAAGAGCTCAAGAAATGTTATCCTGGGTATCCACCATGCTGGCAATAAGCTTAGCAAGCTTATTAGCTTTGTCCTGTTTGGCGCTAAAATCCTCCACCGCTTGCTATTGCACTAGAAAGTATGCATTTGAATGCTCCAGGGACTTCCGCAGTCCTTCCAGTTCTTGTCGCAGCACAACTGATCGATGTATTTTAGCTTGTAGTTGAGACTCAAGAAACCGAACTGATTCAGACAGTGAGTTTGAATAGCTTGTGCAAGCTGTAGTGGCCAGTAACTCGAACAGTAAACCAAGATAGGACTTTGGGGTTGCCTCACTGTCTTCAAGATAGTTTTCCTTAGCTTTTTTATCAGCTTTGTTGGAGACCAACAAGGATGTTTCACGATCCTAAACCTTATCTGCATTACTTCCTTTATCATTGCTTAATAAGGCACTCTTCCCCAATATTCTGTCAGCATTCTAAAAGAAGAAACAAGCAGACACATAACAGGTTTAGCATGTACTAGTATATGAAACTCATTTCGGTGAACTAGTTCATTAGTAAGGTGGACAAGATTAAACTACTAAGTCCTCTATTGCCAAGTAGTTGTGACACTCCAAAAATTTTGATTTGGTTTTTATCAAATTCTTTATTTGATTTGAAGGAGGCTATTTAAAAATTTTCTTACAACCTCTCCTTCTCAAAACTTTTATGACAAATAATTTTGGTGCTCTTCTCAACCTTGATTTTTGGTCTTGAGAGCTTTTCATTTTGTCTTGACTCAACACAAATTTATTTTTGAAAGTACTTGAAATTCCTTCTATTAAAAAGAAACCCTAGGGATTATGGGTTTATTCTTTTCCCATTCAAAAATTTCTCTTTTGCCATGTCACATGTTGATATCTTCTTCCAAATCCACCTCCCTACTTTGGTTCAAGTCAAATATCCAACTCCAGCAAGTTCCAACCCATTTTTGATTTTTATTCTATTTATTTTATCCTCAAAACAATTTCTGTCAATTATTTTGGACCTTGGTGACTTACAAAGGAACTACCAGATTCCTTTTGAGTTTTGGTCCCAAACAAACTCCTCTGACTAGTTCTTAGTACCCTCAACCAAGATCCATCAAGATCCACCGGCTCACAGTTCAAAGTTTTCAAAATATGTTTGCTGCAAGTTTGGACCTGATTTGCAAATTTTGATGAAATTCATTGTTTTTATTCTCCAAAATTTCTGAGATAATTCATGCAGCTTCCAGATGCATCAAGAGGCCATCTCCAACGATCAGCTCAAGAATTTTTTTCCATGTGCCTAAAACATTTCATCCAACAGTTGGTAGGCACTGTTGATGTTCATGTTCAGAGTTCAGTGTTTAAATTCAGACGACAGTGTCGTTTTCTTCAGAGCTTGGCATCAATCTCGCCAGTGCTCGCGCTGGCCTCTTGTTCACTGTTCCCCCTTCTTATCCAGAGCGCCGCTAGGTCGTTTGGATGGGCATGAGTGTCGGTGGCGATGTGGCTCACGAGCTTAGGCGTCTTCCGCGGTGGCAGAGCCACCCGTGGCGGCCAACAGGGGCCGGCCCTGCCTTTCAGCGCCGTCCAGCACCGCCAAAATGACCAGAGGCCTCCGCGTGGCCATCCCTTCCTCTGCGCACGCCGCAGCACCGTCGCCGTGGCCTGGCAAGCGCAGGGCGTGCTCTCTGCCTCTGACGGGCCCGCGTAGCTTTGTTTCGTCGAAACCGCGGAGCGGGTCAGATCCAACCAAGATTTGTGTTTCGGTGGAACCAGTGGACCATCGCGAAGCTACCCAGTCACCTAAATCGCCCGTTGAACCTCTGCATCGCCGTAATCACTCACCGGAGTTTCCACGTTCTCAGCCACTGCCTCGGGCCGGCTATAAATAGCAACCCCGAGGCCGCCTTCGACCAGCACCACTCCCTCCACCTCGCCAGAACTGCGCTCGACCCCTAGGAGGACCCCGAGGAGGTCTTCTTCTCCGACTCCGGCCGCCCTGATCCGCTTTGGGCTCTGGCACGATCCGCTCCGGTGAGGGAACCCCGCCTCCCAAACCCTGCCAGTAGCCTCCTAGGGCACTCAATCACCTAACCCGAGCCTCAATTTGGCATTTGCAGCCTTCCTCGATGAGATCCACCATCACCTGAGCCGCCGTCCGCTAGAGTGAGGGCCGCCGTTGACGTGGTGCTCGACGACGACCAACTCCGCCACCCACAGGTGCGGAAGAACTCAGTGAACGCATTGGTACCCTCCTTTTCCCCTGCCTCGCCGTGGATCGTCGCTGGTGACCACCGCGGCCCTCGGGCGTCAGTGCCCTGTTTTGATTTCAAACCTGACGGGTGGGACCCCCCGTCAGCTTTTTCTCTTTTTCAAAACGTTTTCCAAAAACGCCTTCGGGCAAAGTACACTTTCCCTGTTGGATGGTGTATTCCTTAGCGAAATGTTTTCTGCTTTTATAATCTAGCCCCTGGAAACTTTCTCTTTCATTACAGAAAAGCCCCTGGACTAAAACCCTTATAACTTTTTAACAAAAGATGATTTTGACTTGATTTTTTTTCTGTCATCTTCATTTTTCTGTCTAGTTTTTTGTCATATTTATTTGAAAAATATTTGGGATACTTTTTGTACACACTCGGTATTTATGTAGTATCTGATTCTCTTTTAATACGTAGATACCGAAGGAGGTGAAGGAGCCGCAAACTTCGCCGAGCTAGACTCCAACTACTCCGAACCAGGCAAGCATGTTTGAACCTTTGATATGATGAGTGTTTTGCATGTTTGCTTGAGTAGCTTTTTCTCATGGCATGTTTATATAAGCACTAGCGAATGTTATGTTGCATGTAAGGCAAGCTACTGGTGAGCTTCGAAGCTTGATGTGTTCTTATGATGATAAGATAATCTGATCATGTCGTGACATGATGGGTTGTAAGCTGATATTGTTGGAGCATGCCAGTCTTAAGTCAACCGTATAACCTCAGTACTAACGTGGATCAAGTCTCGATCCCGTTCATTTTCCCTTCGTGCTGCCACATGCTTTCTGCAAAGAGTGCGGTTTAGTAAGTTGCAAACCTCTTTCCTTGTACACACCAAACAGAGGGACCGCGATGAGGGTTCCATGGCCCTGGATTAAAGCCCATCATCCGGTCAGGGGGCATGGGTGTTTCCGGTTGGGACCAAGAGGGGGGCACCCCTTAGGGCGCGCGATATAGATTTGATCCCATGCTATTCGAGGTTGTGACCTCCCCATCTTAAAGTTTTTCTTGAACATTGCCGAGGGTGATTCCTGGCAGCAGAATGTGGAATGGGTGTGTACTGGTTAGACGTGTTTCTTCTAAAACACCATAAACAGAACTAGTCCTTGTGACTACTGAAATCCGTTGGCTGTGGTTAAAGAGTACAAACTCTGCAGAGTCAAAACCATTCGACTATCCATGTCCACGATCAAAGACTTGGACATCATCTCAGTGTCAGTGTCAGTCTCAATATCGATCTCAGTAACAACACCAGTGTCAGTCTCTGGAGGTATAAGCAGGACAACCGAGAATGGTAAACCCGGTCGAACGTTATTCCTGTGATTGGACTAACCAATTGATTTTTATGTGCTGAGTATTTCCTTGAGATGACTTAGATTTATGAACTGGTTGAATATGAATGATGAAATATAAGCCCTTTATGTGATGTCGCTCAGACGCCTGACTGTGGCACTCTTGTCATTTACTTTCAATATAAGCCCTTTATGTGATGTCGCTCAGACGTCCGACTGTGGCATTATTGTTATTTACTTTTTATATAAGCCCTTTATGTGATGTTGCTCAGACGTCTGACTGTGGCACTCTCGTTATTTACTTTTGATATAAGCCCTTTATGTGATGTCGCCCAGACGTCTGACTGTGGCATTCTTGTTATTTACTTTCATTATAAGCCCTTTTCGATATGTTGCTTAGACGTCCGACTGTGGCATGTTCTATCATTTACTTTTCAATATAAGCCCTTTATGTGGTGTCACCCCAACACCCGACTGTGGCATGTTAATTTATTTTTACCTTTCGAGGCGTCGCTTTAGACACCCGATCGGTCTTTTGTTATTTTTTTTGGATTTCGGCAGGACTACCGCCTGACTTCCTTCTAATTTTTGTGCAACGCAAATTTATTATCGGAATGTGCATTACTAATCTGCTCATGTGCATCATGTTTACGTTTGTTATATCTTATGTCCAAACTGTCTTGCGAGTACATTCAAAGTACTCACCTGGCTTGTTGATTTGGCCAGATGTTGATGAAGGCGATCTTATGGATGAAGTGTTCGATAGCGAGTCCAACGCCTAGAGGAGTCCCAGTCAGTCTCGTGTGATCCTGGAGTTGATCACTTGCATTATATACGCCTCCGCCACCCAAATAAAATCATCGAGCCTCACTCCGACGCTTGATGAGCTGTAAGATATAGGAGTCATGTCACCCACTTCACTGTAACATATCCACCACCACTTTTATTACGAGTCAGTAGTTATGCCACCATACCCTTGTATCATATCCGCCTTTATGTGTAATATCGGTGTGCTTGTAATAAATAGTTGAGCAGCCTCAGCTCAACCTTGTATAATATTTAGTACTGCTGGACTTCTGTATCATGGTTTTGTCTGCCAGTAAGAAGAGTTCTTCTGTACTGTTCAACACAAGGGTCGGCTTTTCAATAAATGTTTTATTGGAAAACCGGTCCCAACAGTAGTACACTATAAAAGCATCAAACAAACATATATCTTTGTACTATGGTCACTTCATTGTCTTGCCAAATCAAAATAGAGACATGGTTCAAATCATATCAGTTCAAGAGAAAGCAACACGGAAAGAATACAAAGCGTGGGACACTAAATGGCACAACAAGATTTCAGATGGGTACCACGGGTCTACATGTACAACAACACTATTGGCCATGTTATGATGCTAGTAATGTGCATGATATGAGAAGTCAAATGTATACACAATTGAAATTGAAATTAACAGAGCCATTTATAAGAGCAAACCTGTTAAATAAACATGCATAAACATACCTGTTGTGCCATTGGAGTTTCCATTGGATCGTTCAATTTAAAAATAAGTTTGTATGAGTAAATACAGTGATACAAGAGCAAAGCAGTATGCACAATAGCAATGGAATCTTAAATGAGAACAATTGTTCTTCAGGTTTAAGCACTTGTTCTACATGAACAGAGTACAGTAAGACGCAAGCATATAGTACTTAAAATAAAATGAGCGCATAGACCTTACCACATTCTTGGTTCGGGACCAGTAAAGAACAAGGTGTTCCCAGTCATTGTCCAGTAAATGTGTCTCAGGAGAACGTAAGGGAACTTGATGAGTTTCTTTGCCAGTGAAGTATGTTTTCTTTAGGTAATTCTGATACTACCACCAAGCATTCTTGAAGATAGCACAGGTATTAGCATAGGTTACCTCATCCTAAGTTTCCAAATCGGTCCTTCTCTATGGAGAAAAATGGGAAAATATGCTGTATTATAACCATCATGGAGGTAGAATGTATGGGACAAAGCAAAGTAATTGCCATAAATTAAAATTACTTACACATAACTCCTGGACAAACACCTGCAACTGGCATTTTCCTTCATCTTCAGTATAATATTTCCATGATGGGAAGATACGCACATAGGATTTAACAACATCAAATGCAATACATGCTAAACTATGAATGGCTGGTTGTGCTTCCTCCATAGGAATAGGTGTACTAACTGGTGGAGTTGGGGTTTGCCGTGGTAGTATTGGCGCTTTGGGCACTGGAGCTGCCTTACTAACTGCTCTTTTTTGGGGAGCTCTGTGGTGGAGATGGTGCTGTGTCAACAGGAACTGGGTTACTATCTGCTGGGGTTGGGGTTAGATTGGGTGAAGCTGGTTCTCTATACATCGCAATAGGAGTTATGTGTGGTAGGGCTGGTTCTCATGCATGTACAACCGGGGTGCTATCTCCACCATGAGGTAGCACTGTTTTATTTGAATACCGTGTTTTTACTCCGCTAGATACTGCCATCACCCGCTCCAATTCAAATGGCTGATAAACAGGAAACATAGTTGAATGTACAGACATTGTATGAGAGACAGATGCAATAGATAGTGTGGAAAAAAGAGGGCATTAAATAGTTGACATGTATATTGTTTAACTAAAATGGATAGCCTGACATAATTTCACATATATGATATCTATCTAAATTGGATAGCATAGCATAACATAATTCAAAGATATGATGACTAACTAAACATGATCGCATGACATAATTCACATAGATGTTATCTAAGTAACCAGGATCGCATGATTTAATTCACATATGTGATTTATATGCTAAGCAGAGGGCATTCACATATATGATGTCTGAACTAAGAACATGGTGTTGAATATTGTGTATATGATGTCTAAACTATGCAATGCAAGACACCATATGCATGATATGGGCAGTAGAACCGTGCCAAGTTAGAGCATACACCTTGGTGGGGGAATAGGACTGGTCATCTGTCTCTGAATCCATCTCTTAGGAGCTATCGGGACCCAGCAAGAGATCTGCTTCGACAGGTAGCACTGTATGCTCTGAAGGCCTTGTTTTCACTCCAGATTTTTCCATCACCCACTCAAATAGCTGATTCACAGGAAGAGTAGTTTAATGTACAAACATTGTTGACAAATGGAAATTTAATGAAGAAAAGGATGTGCTACATATCATTCAAATATATGATGCCTGGTTAAATATGATGGCATTGCACATTTCACATATATTATGGCTGGCTAAAAGACATGAGACTGCATAATTCCCATATATGATATTAAAACTAAACAGGTGGCATAACAGAACATGTCTAAACTAAGCAGATGACATATATGATGTCGAAAGTAGGCACTTCAAGGCAACATATGCATGACATGACTAGCATCATCATGCCAAGTTAGAGCAAACACCTTGGGGGGTAAATAGGAGTGATCAGCTGCGTCTGAATCTGGCTCAGAACAGATATCTTCCTGTGGATTACAATCTAGAAAGGGAGGGGGAGGGTTTGCCATTGAACCCACCATGGAGCGATGTGTGCATGACATTGTATTGCCGCGCAAAACTCTTCTCTTTTTCTCTACATGTTCAGCATGACTGTATACAATATCTGACATGCATAAAAAAATATAGTGAGATTATGTAAGGAGAGCATGCAGAAATCTAGAGTAATGGTAACAACCAGTGGATGGATCGAAAAATAATGATAACAGGTTGATGATTGCTTTAATTTAATAAAAAATTGATGATGATTGCTTTACTATTTGTTTCCCACCCAAGATGAACAACATAGGCATACCCTAGGTGAACCAGATATTAGACAGAGATACTATTCATTGCTGCCTCGATATGTGCCCCACAACTAATGTAGAACTCAAGTTTGAACATCAATTTGGACCTGACTTGGAGTCTAAGAGGTGAACAGGACAATAAAGTAGAAGGTAATATTAAGCAATGCATAACATAAGTAGAAACAAAAGAGTGCGACCTCTCTTGTGGACCCATGTACTCCTCAGGTTCATCTGCTGAGTCGCTGATGGTGATGCCGTTGCGGTGGGTGCCGGCGGCAGGGAAGGAGATCTGAGGTGGCGAAAGATGGTCAGGAGTCATGATGTCTAGTTTGGTGGATGCTTCTATTGATGGAGCAGCTTAGGTGAGGCGGATGACATCACGGCAGGAGCAGGACAAACCACACAAAGTTTTCTTCGACACCTACCTGTAACTAAAGTAAATTTGTAAGGGCTCATTTGGCTTGCATGATTCTAAAAACACAGGGATAGGAGGAAAAACACCGGAATAGGATAGGAATGCATATGGGAAACAGAGCATTTGTGAACACATGATTTCTGTCAACTTGGGTGTTTCGTTCACAGGAATTGGAGGAGCAGAGGAATGCAAAGAAACATGGCCAAAATAAAGTGAAACCATATGAAATCGTGTATAGTTAGAATGTTATTCTGCCACTAATGCACTTGGTCTTGTTTTCATGCATAGGATTTTGAAAAGTAGATCCAGGTGGATGTTTTGCTCCATTCCTTTCAAAAAATGCATGAATAATTGAATAGCAGAGTGCCATAGGAAAATTTCCTATTGCTATGTTTTTCCGTTGAACCAAAATAGCCCTAATGGATCGACATGAATGTACAGTAATAAGTGATGCGACAAGTGTACAACCTCTTTGCCGTAGCCGTGTCGACCTCAGTATCATTGGGTTGGTTGCTTAAGAAGTTGAGGCAGAGGTGGCTATCGGAGGTGTGGAGGAAGATCTGAGGGATCTGTATATGGTGTCCAGGGCACTGCTCTGTTGTGATGGATCGTTCTGTCGTTGGAGCAGCTCCGGTGAGCCATAAGATGTCAAGGCTGAAGCAGCACAAGACAAACATCATTAATCTCAAGTGGGATTCTAATAGCATCTCCAATAGATGATGTAAAATGCATTACCAAAAAGTGATAGATGTAAAATTTACATCACCAAAAACCACCTGACTACAAAGATGAGGTAAAACTGTTGACTCTAAACTTAACTGTTGAAACTGAATTTACTGTGGAATCTGAATGTTACTTTCGAAACTGAACGCAATGGTAGCAGAGAGGAACTTGACATGTAGTTTAGGGAGGGCCTGCAGTTCATCTTCAACCTGCACCCCTTGAGCCGCCAGCCACCACCGGCCTCGCCGCCGGCCCCCACGCCGCCTCGCCACCCCGAAACAACTCCCCATCACCGATCTGCTGCCGCCCCGACCAGCCCTCTAGCCCTGCCCCCCGCGCCGAGTTTTTTCTTAGGTGATCCCCACGCCACCGCCCCACCACCACGCCCCCACCGCCGATGACCACCGCCCCCACCCTGAGCCCTAAGATAGATAGGGGTACCTCTCCGGCGATCCCCCCTCCCCGCTGCAGGTGGTTCTTCCTTAACTCCGGCGAGCCCCCCCACCCCCTGAAAATCGACTGACCCAAAAGTCGATTCAGTCGACTGAAGTGTAGCTAAATCGGAGCAGAGCAGCAGCACAAGCGAGGGGTAGAGCAATAGCAGCGCGAGCGAGCGAGAGCCGGAGCAGCAGCGAGCGACCGAGCGAGAGCCGGAGCAGCAGCAACAGATTCGGCTGGTATGGATGCCACTGCCGAAGGGGCCTCGCACTGGGGGAGAGCCGCCCTAGAGATGTCGCCCGCGGCACCGGCTTCAAGGTAGCCGCTCCATGGGGGTGTGGGATGGAGCACCTTCCGCGCCGGGAGGTCGAGTTAAGGAGAAGGTACAATGTGATGAGTGTACAACCTTTTTGGTGGTGAAGCCGAGTAGGCCCCGGCTTCGTCCGAGGAGTCAGTGAGGATGCTACGGTTCCGGTGGAGCAGGTTAAGGCGGTGCTGTGGGGATGGAGCAGCCGCGATAGACGAGGCGATCGTCGAAGCAGCTCCTTGGAGGTGGAGGACGGGGCGGCTGAACCGGCGGGACGATGGGATGGACAATGGATCCTTATCCAGGGAGGTGGATGAGGGACGTCGAGCTATTGCGGTGGACGACGTCGTCGGGGAAGAGGTTCCGGCTGGGCAGTGGTGAGGTGGCGGACGGAGGAGGGTGGGGTTTCGCGGCTGGAGCGGAGAGGTTATGGTGACCAGATTTCGAATGGCGAAAAGGTGGCGATGGGAGGGGGGACCATGACTTAGGGACGCGCTTGTCCAAAATGTAGGGTGTGTTACAAAAGTACCCCCATCGATTTGAACTAGCGGCCCTTTCAGCTCAGGGTTAGAAGGGGGATTTTACGTGTCAAGATTTGGCAGCTGGAGGGAGTTTTCGCGTGCGTTGTAATTTTGGGATAGCAAGGCGCGGGTTGTGAAGGCTCCAGTTTTGGGAGCACGATGTATGAACTTTCGGGATATAACAAGGCGCGGGTTGAATTTTAGGAACAAGCCTAACGTGTAATATTGTACTTGTACGTACCAAATCAATTCGCACTTCCCTCAAACAAAAAAACGAAAAAAAATAAAAAGTATTCACACCACGTAAAGAGAGAGTCTTGTCCCGTTTTACTATACAAATGCTATTCAAAGCTACTCACTCCTTCCATCTATATAGGGCCTAATGCGTTTTTCGAGGCTAACTTTGACCAAATATTAGAGCAATAATATATGACATGCAACTTACACAAAGCACAACGTCAAATTCGTGTGTGAAAGGGGCTTTCAATGATATAATTTTCACATTGTGCATGTCATGTACTATTAATCTTGTCAATAGTCAAAGGGGTCTTGAAAAACGCATTAGGCCCTATATAGATGGAAGGAGGGAGTATGGATCCATGTTATGTACAATTAAATTTTTTCACTGGCTGTATAATGCATGTAACCTACTCATGCCAACATTTTAGTGCATTCCAAATGTCTATACTACCGCTGCAATTCGAACTAAATTTGAATTTGTTTCTCTATTTCAATAAGAATCTACAATCATGATTGTTGCCAACTTCAACCATCATTTGTGTAGTACCTTAACAACACACCACATGATTACTATAGAGATATATATGAACTATGTATACTATATGAACTCGAATTCAATTTTTTGAATACACTTGTTGTTGATTCCAAATAATAGTACATTTGATTTACTAACTAGATATTCATAATCTAAACCATGTTCCATATGTACACTATGTTTATCACACAAAGTATAGTGCCCCGTCCCCTACATTATGACAAGTATTTAGCCCTAAGCTGCAAAAGCCACACATTAGCACAAATTATAATCAATGTTCTACATTATGATATCTTCTTCAAGTATCCATATCCACTTTTTATAATGAATTATGATCTATGTTCGTCTTTAACACCTTCATGATCCTCTTCTCTTTGTAGCTAGCTAGCACTAATTTTCTATCGTGCATGCACACGCCCGCCCCCTCTCACCCTCCCTCAGCGTCCCCTCCATCGCGCACGTTCGTTATTTCTCTTTAGGTCATTCACCCGTGGTGTGTGTAGGCCCCCCGGCTCCTTTCTAGCACACACCGATCGATATACCTCTCTAGCCAAGTGTGCCTACCACAAACACATACTTCCCCTCTTCTCTTCTCACCGTCCATGCCCCCCTATGTCCAATACGGTTCCACGCAGGTGCACACTCCCGCCCCACTTTTCATCGATCTCATAATCGTACACTCCTCCCCCTCGACATGGTAGGCCTCTCGCACCGCCTCCTAGCCGCACCCTCTCCCCCTGTCTGTCTCTCCAGACCTTATTTGCTTCCAACACATGCATGCATGTATACGTACAGATCTCCCTACATATAGCCAGGTCGACTATAATTCGTTTTCCCCACGCATCGATAGACTTACCTCACTAGTTATGTCTCTCCCTTTCTCAGACACACGACGGTTGATCTTCCCATGTAGTTACGTATGCTTACCACAACCATATTGTCTCCCCTCATTATCCTTGCATACCTCCTGACCCGTCTCTCACACGCACGTGCATTGACAGACAGACATCCCCAGCCCTCTCTTATTGATATTGCACTCGTACCCTCCGTTTGTCTAGCAGGCCTCTCCCACCATTTGTGAGACGCCACTCCAGCACCAACCCTCCGACACTCTACCTTTGTCTTTCTCCCAACCTTATTCCTATGCTACACATATCCATGGATGCCGATCGATCTCCCTCTATACATAGCTAGGTCTCTCTCCTTCTCCACACATATAATAGTCAATCTACCTCTCTATAATTAGGTCTCTACCCCCTCCCCCCCCCACACACACATCGATAGTCGAACGTTGTAGGTAGGTATCCATGCCACAGAGAAAAACTGCACCTCTGACGTGGGCAAACACAAATTTGATGGCACTCTTTATCGATCGTGCAGCCACACACTTCATCCCTTTTTTTGATTCTATCGATATCTCACACCAATGATCCCTCCACTCTCTTCTAGTGGATCGCTCCCTCTATATATGATATATCCATGACTCTGTTTCACACACATTGCATATGTTACATTTTTTTGTTTGAGATATAATCAACACATTGCCTCGGTTTTGCACAAACCATCTCTCTCACACCCACCCACGTATGTACCTGCACCTAAAGAAGGGGTGCACGCAGGACGCGCGTACTCACGTCTCGTTCCCGACCACACCCACGCAGGTACACGGTGGAGTTCGTTTTTGTATGAAAAGGCAGCCCACATGATAATTTGACGCGTGTAGCGGTTGTTTACTCGAAGGAGGGTTGGGTACCACGCCTAGATGGAACAAAGTTCAACTTGACGCGTTAGTATTAAATAAAGATATATATTCCTCCTCAATGGCACGTAGTACAGAATATAAAACGATTACCGTGGGGAAAATGGAAAGATCCGCTCCACTATATACAACGGAGCCTGCCTGCCGGGGTTTGTCTCTCGTCACACCATCTCACATCAGGCGGCGGTGGCCTCCCTCTCACCGTTGGTCAGTGATCCGGCCGCATCCCATCCGCTGGTTGAAAAGGAGGATGTGCATCATTTCTCCGTTCGACGGCGTTGAGGCAGCACATCCCGATCTGTGGTACTGCTACCTCTTGAGCATGCGTTGGTTTTTTCCTTGAAGAGGAAAGGGTGATGCAGCAAAGTAGCGTAAGTATTTCCCTCAATTTTTGAGAACCAAGGTATCAATCCAGTAGGAGGCCACACGCAAGTCCCTCGTACCTACACAAACAAATAAGAACCTTGCAACCAATGTGATAAAGGGGTTGCCAATCCCTTCATGGCCACTTGCAAAAGTGAGATCTGATAGAGATAATAAGATAATATTTTTGGTATTTTTATGATAAAGATTGAAAGTAAAGATTGCAAAATAAATGGTGCCAGAAATAGCTAGTTGACGGGAGATTAATATAATGGAGAATAGACCTGGGAGCCATAGGTTTAACTAGTGGCTTCTCTCAAGATAGCATAGGTATTACGGTGGGTGAACAAATTACTGTCGAGCAATTGATAGAAAAGTGCATAATTATTAGAATATCTAGACATGATCATGTATATAGGCATCATGTCCGCAAAAAGTAGGCCGACTCCTGCCTGCATCTACTACTATTACTCCACACATAGACCGCTATCCAGCATGCATCTAGAGTATTAAGTTCATAAGAACAGAGTAACACATTAGGCAAGATGACATGATGTAGAGGGATAAACTCAAGCAATATGATATAAACCCCATCTTTTTATCCTCGATGGCAACAATACAATACGTGTCGTTTCCCCTACTGTCACTGGGATCGAGCACCGCATGATTGAACCCAAAGCTAAGCACTTCTCCCATTACAAGAAAGACCAATCTAGTAGGCCAAACGAAACTGATAATTCGAAGAGACTTGCAAAGATAACTAATCATACATAAAAGAATTCAGAGAAGATTCAAATATTGTCCATAGATAATCTTGATCATAAACCCACAATTCATCGGATCTCGACAAACACACCGCAAAAAGAGTTACATCGAATAGATCTCCAAGAAGATCGAGGAGAACTTTGTATTGAGATCCAAAGAGAGAGAAGAAGCCATCTAGCTAATAACTATGGACCCGAAGGTTTGTGGTAAACTACTCACACATCATTGGAGAGGCTATGGTGTTGATGTAGACGCCCTCCGTGATCGATGCTCCCTCCAGCGGAGCGCCGGAAAAAGCCCCAAGATGGGATCTCACGGGTACAAAAGGTTGTGGCAGTGGAAATAGGATTTTGTGGTGCTCCTCGATGGTTTCAGGGTACGTAGGTATATATAGGACAAAGAAGTAGGTCGATGGAGCTATGAGGGGGCCACGAGGATGGAGGGCGCGCCTAGAGGGGAGGCGCGCCCCCCTGCCTCGTGGCCTCCTCGTTGATTACTTGACGTCCACTCCAAGTCCTCTGGATCACGTTTGTTCCAAAAATCACGCTCCCGAAGGTTTCATTCCGCTTGGACTCCGTTTGATATTCTTTTTCTGTGAAACACTGAAATAGGCAAAAAACAGCAATTTGCACTGGGCCTTGGGTTAATAGGTTAGTCCCAAAAATAAAATAAAAGTGTATAATAAAGCCCATTAAACATCCAAAACAGAATATATAATAGCATGGAGCAATCAAAAATTATAGATACATTGGAGACGTATCAAGCATCCCCAAGCTTAATTCCTGCTCGTCCTCGAGTAGGTAAATGATAAAAATAGAAATTTTGATGTGGAATTCTACTTAGCATATTCTTCAATGTAATTTTCTTTATTGTGGCATGAATGTTCAGATCCGAAAGATTCAAGATAAAAGTTTAATATTGACATAAAAATAATAATACTTCAAGCATACTAACTAAACAATTATGTCTTCTCAAAATAACATGGCCAAAGAAAGTTCATCCCTACAAAATCATATAGTTTGGTCATGCTCCATTTTCATCACACAAGAATGCTCTCATCATGCACAACCCCAATGACAAGCTAAGCAATTGTTTCATACTTTAGTAATCTCAAACTTTTTTTCAACTTTCACGCAATACATGAGCGTGAGCCATGGATATAGCACTATGGGTGGAATAGAATAATAATGATGGGGGTTGTGTGGAGAAGACAAAAAGGGAGAAAGTCTCACATTGACGCGGCTAATCAACATGCTAGGGAGATGCCCATCAATTGATGTCAATGCAAGGAGTAGGGATTGCCATGCAACGGATGCACTAGAGCTATAAAAATATGAAAGCTCAACAAAAGATACTAAGTGGGTGTGCATCCAACTTGCTTGCTCATGAAGACCTAGGGCATTTGAGGAAGCCCATTGCTGGAATATACAAGCCAAGTTCTATAATGAAAAATTCCCACTAGTATATGAAAATGACAAAACAAGAGACTCTCTATCATAAAGATCATGGTGCTACTTTGAAGCACAAGTGTGGAAAAAAGGATAGTAGCATTGCCCCTTTTTATTTCTCTTTTTTTGGGCCTTCTTTTTTTGGCCTTTCTTTTTTTATTTTTATTTTTTTATTTAGGACAATGCTCTATTAATGATGATCATCACACTTCTATTCATTTACAACTCAATGATTACAACTCGATACTAGAACAAAATATGACTCTATATGAATGCCTCCGGCAGTGTACCGGGATGGGCAATGAATCAAGAGTGACATGTATAAAATAATATGCATGGTGGCTTTGCCACAAATACGATGTCAACTACATGATCATGCAAAGCAATATGACAATGATGATGCGTGTCATAATAAACGGAACGGTGGAAAGTTGCATGGCAATATATCTCAGAATGGCTATGGAAATGCCATAATAGGTAGGTATGGTGGCTGTTTTGAGGAAGATATAAGGAGGTTTATATGTGATAGAGCGTATCATATCACGGGGTTTGGATGCACCGGCGAAGTTTGCACCAACTCTCAAGGTGAGAAAGGGCAATGCACGGTACCGAAGAGGCTAGCAATGATGGACGGTTGAGAGTGCGTATAATCCATGGACTCAACATTAGTAATAAAGAAATCACATACTTATTGCAAAAATCTACAAGTCATCAAAAACCAAGCACTACGCACATGCTCCTAGGGGGATAGATTGGTAGGAAAAGACCATCGCTCGTCCCCGACCGCCACTCATAAGGAAGACAATCAAAGAACACCTCATGTTTCAAATTTGTTACACAATGTTTACCATACGTGCATGCTACGGGACTTGCAAACTTCAACACAAGTATTTCTAAAATTCACAACTACTCAACTAGCACAACTTTAATATCACTATCTCCATATCTCAAAACAATCATCAAGTATCAAACTTCTCTTAGTGTTCAAAGCACTTTAAAGTTTTTATCTTGGATGCCTATCATATTAGGACTAATTTTATAACCAAAGAAAATTACCATGCTGTTCTAAAGGACTCTCAAAATAATATAAGTGAAGCACGAGAGATCAATAATTTCTATAAAATAGAACCACCGCCGTTCTCTAAAAATATAAGTGAAGCACTAGAGCAAAAACTATATAGCTCAAAAGATATAAGTGAAGCACATAGAGTATCCTAATAAATTCCGATTAATGTGTGTCTCTCCCAAAAGGGTGTGTACAACAAGGATGATTGTGGGGGACTAAAAAGCAAATACTCAAATCATACAAGACGCTGCAAGCAAAACACAAATAATGTGGTGAATAAAAATATAGCTCCAAGTAAAGTTACCGATGGACAAAGACAAAAGAGGGGATGCCTTCCGGGGCATCCCCAAGCTTTGGATTTTTGGTGTCCTTGGATTTAACTTGGGGTGCCTTCGGCATCCCCAATCTTAGGCTATTTCCACTCCTTGTGCCATAATACATCAAATCTTTACCCAAAACTTGAAAACTTCACAACACAAAACTCAACAGAAAATCTCATGAGCTCCGTTAGCGAAAGAAAACAAACAAACACTTCAAGGTACTGTAATGAACTCATTATTTATTTATATTGGTGTTAAACCTACTGTATTCCAACTCTTCTATGGTTTATAAACTCCATTACTAGCCATGGATTCATCAAAATAAGCAAACAACACACGAAAAACAGAATCTGTCAAAAACAGAACAGCCTGTAGTAATCTGTATCTAACACAAACTTTTGGAACTCACAAAATTCTAACAAAATAGGAAGACATAGATAATGTTTTTATTGATCTACTGCAATTTGAATCAGTATTTTATCACGTTCTGGTGATTTTTAGCAATTGTTTTCGTGAACAGAAAGTTTCTGGAATTTTCAGCAAGATCAAATAACTATCAACCAAGAAGATCCTATAGGTTTCACTTGGCACAAACACTAATTAAAACATAAAAACACATCTAACCAGAAGCTAGATGGATTATTTATTCCTAAACATAACCAAAAAGCAAGAAACAAAAATAAAATTGGGTTGCCTCCCAACAAGCGCTATCGTTTAACGCCCCTAGCTAGGCATAAAGGCAAGGATAGATCTAGGTATTGCCATCTTTGGCATGCAATCCATAAGTAGCTCTCATAATATATTCATAAGGTAATTTAGTTTTCTTTCTAGGAAAGTGTTCCATGCCTTTCCTTAAGGAAATTGGAATCTAATATTCCCTTCTTTCATATCAATAATTGCACCAATCGTTCTAAGAAAAGGTCTACCAAGAATAATAGGACATGAAGGATTTCAATCTATGTCAAGGACAATAAAATCTACGGTCACATAATTCCTATTTGCAACAACAATAACGTCATTAATTCTTCCCATAGGTTTCTTAATGGTGGAATCCGCAAGGTGCAAGTTTAGAGAACAATCATCAAATTCACGGAAACATAACAAATCACATAAAGTTTTTGGAATCGTGGAAACACTAGCACCCAAATCACACAAAGCAAAGCATTCATGATCTTTAATTTTAATTTTAATAATAGGTTCCCCCTCATAATAAAGTTTTCTACGGATAGAAACTCCCAATTCAAGCTTTTCTTCATAAGATTGCATTAAAGCATCAACGATATGTTTGGTAAAAGCCATATTTTGACTATAGGCATGTGGAAAATTTAGCACGGATTGCAACAAGGAAATACAATCTATTAAAGAACAATTTTCATAATTAAATTCCTTGAAATCCAAAATAGTGGGTTCATTGCTATGTAAAGTTTTTACCTCTTCAATCCCACTTTTACCAATTTTTGCATCAAGATCTAAAAACTCCGAATCATTGGGACGCCTTTTAACTAAAGTTGACTCCTCTCCAGTCCCATCATTATCAAGATTCATATTTCAAAACAAATATTTTATAGGGGACACATCAATTACTTTTAGATCTTCATCCTTATTATCATGAAAACTAGAAGAACATGCTTTCACAAAGCAATCTTTCTTAGCACGCATCCTAGCGGTTCTTTCTTTGCATTCATCAATGGAAATTCTCATGGATTTGAGAGACTCATTGATATCATGCTTAGGTGGAATAGATCTAAGTTTCAAAGAATCAACATCAAGAGAAATTCTATCAACGTTCCTAGCCAAGTCATCAATTTTAGGCAGTTTTTCTTCAAGCAAAGCATTGAAATTCTTTTGAGAAATCATAAATTATTTAACACTAGTCTCAAAATCAGAGGGCATCTTATTAAAATTCCCATAAGATTTGTTGTAGGAATTACCATAATTATTAGAAGAATTACTAGGATACGGCCTAGGATTAAAATTTCCTCTATCACTGGTAGAAAAAGGGCCTGTTGTCCCGGTTCGTAAGGGCCTTTTGTCCTGGTTCCTGAACCGGGACTAAAGGGTCGGTACTAATGCCCTGTCCCTTTAGTCCCGGTTCAATCCAGAACCGGGACAGATGGCCCTCCACGTGGCCTGTGCGCGGAGCCCAGGCAGGAGGGCCTTTGGTCCCGGTTGGTGGCACCAACCGGGACCAATAGGCATCCACGCGTCAGCATTTCTGTGGCTGGGGTTTTTGTTTTTTTTTGAAAGGGGGGGGGGTTGGGGGTTTTGGGGGTTAATTTAGGTGTTTCATATATTGTGTTAGCTAGCTATAATTAATAGAGAGAAGTGTCCTCTCTTATGTCCGTGCTTGGTCGACGCTACGTACTATACATACGTATAGAGAGGACTAGACACGCTAGCTAGCTAGTAAGCAAACGAAGGAAACAGAAGATCGTCATGAACATATATGCATACAGAGAGAAGTGATATCGACCACCTCTCCTTCTCCGAGAGATTGGTCGAACAACAAGTTCTCGTATATCTATCCGACACTACCGGCTACATATATACAATAATTATCTCTTACAAATATAATCATACAGACTCATGGTCCACATAGTATTCTCCGTCTTCAGCGATCACGTGGTCAAGAAAGAATGCCGCCAATTCCTCTTGAATTGCTCGCATGCGAGCTGGTGCTAGGAGTTCATCCCGCTTCCGAAACATCTAATTTGAAGAAGGGGGTCAATACAATATATATATATATATATATGAATGAATGAAACTCAACACAAATGATGGTAATAAAATAAAATTGTGAATGTTGTTATTTACGTACTTCATATTGTTCGTCAGTGTAGCCCCGCTCACAGGTCGTGTGGCGGATGGACTCGCAAACGTAGTATCCACAGAAATCATTCCCTTGTTTCTGCCACAACCACTTTACAAGAAATAGAGGTCAATCAAACTGATAAGAAAGAATGCCAAATGGTATTGATGAAACTAGCGCTTGAATCAATAGGAGATGCGCGGAACATGCTACTATAGTACTTACTGTCGGGTGTCTAAATTGCAGCTTCTTCGGGAGTCCTGGAGCTTTTTTGGAGAATTTTTTCCAAACCCTGCTAGACAAAGAAAACAATTACTTGATATATCAGGAAATGAACAAAGTTGCTGATATGGTGGATAATGATCGATTTAACTTACTTCTCGAGCATTTGAGTCATGTCCGCATAGTCCTGGGGATCTTTTCTTCTTGAGTCTAAGACGGTTACTAGTCCCTGCTCAAGCTTAATCTCTAGGAGAATATAGTGGA
Organism: Triticum aestivum; assembly: GCF_018294505.1. NCBI lineage: Eukaryota > Viridiplantae > Streptophyta > Magnoliopsida > Poales > Poaceae > Triticum > Triticum aestivum. The sequence goes on from NC_057797.1 coordinate 612,973,211, forward strand.
AACTGCACACGCATGCATAACTCATCAATTACATTACTATAACCTTGACTAATATACAAGGGAAACCGAATACGCACAAGACAGTAACACTCACTTGAAGTTGTAAGGAAAAAGTATTATATCTTTGTTTTCATTTATTACCAACGATCGTAGCAAGTTGACCTCGGTATCTGCGGCATGAAATTTAACCTGAGTTGCATCTATGAGATATGTGTTAATGAACCCAATATCACCGACTTGTCTTTTCTTCAATTCGGCGATCTTCAATCTGCATAATATAGTGAGGATGATTATAAATACATGCAATGAAAGAGCTGAGCTATATAGAGAGACTTAATGACAGAAGTAGTACTACTTACAGACAGTAGCAGGTGACCGTTGTTTTATCGAGGGCCAATTGATTGAAAAACTGAAAGAACTCCTCAAATGGAACAGGCAACAGTTCAATTCCAACGAGGTCATGCTCCTTTTTAACTTTCACATACAAAGTACTCCTCCCCCCAGAGTCTCTGCAGATTTTCAAGTACCAATCATGCAATCTTCGCATCATCGTTGATAGAGATCTTTCATCTTTGACGAGAGGCTTCCCGTACTCGTATCTTTGTATCTGCACCTCCATGAAATCATAATGTACATCGTCGGGCAGGTAATCGCCAAGATTGCTATAACCGGGCACCATCCTCGGATCATTAGCAACGTTGTCGCTAGGCACCTTGAGCGGGGGGCACGATTGCTTCGCTTGTTCGCCGAGCTGGGCAATTTGTTTCCCAGCTCGTCGTTCTTTCAGCCTTTGATCACTGACAGTACTTCCCGACCGCTCCGCTTCGGCAAATTCCTTTCCAATAATGCGCTCATAGTTTCCTTTCGGCAGAGACTTGGGTGGTTTTGTCAGGGCAGCCAGAGTGCGCTTCGCTTTCACCGGATCTACCTTCTCCTCCGGAGGTGGATGTTTCTTTGCTTTCACCCCTTCAAAGAAGTTCCTCACTTCTTCTCGCGCGATCTCGGCATTCTCCTCCGGGGTCCTCTCATATGGTAACTTCTCTGGAGTCTTCAGACAAGGACCGAATCTGTATGTCCTCCCGCCTCTGGCTGTACTGCTAGACGCCGGCAGAGTAGACGAAGCGGTTGTCTTCTTTACATGCTTACGAGCCGGAGGAGAAGGACTACGACACGCTGGAGCAGCCGGAGCGGCGGCAGGTCTCTTCCGCCCTTGCTGACAAGGCGGAGAAGGAGGAGGCTGGCTGCTCAGGCGCGTCGGCGCAGGCGGAGAAGGAGGCGGAGTGCCGCCACGCGCCGGAGAAGGAGCCGGTCGAGTGCCTTGATCGTCACTCGCCGGAGGAGGAGGCGGTGGAGGAGGCGGAGTGCCCTGACTCGCCGGAGGAGGAGGCGGTGGAGGAGGCAGAGTGCCCTGACTTGCCGGAGGAGGAGGAGGAGGCGGAGGCGTCTAGTTCAGAAGGTTGATGAGCTCCTTCCGCCATAGGCATGGAGTCTTCAGAGCAGAACCCAGCCTAGTCTCCCCTTCACTGGTAGGGTGGTCAAGCTGGAGGTCCACAAATCCCTTCGTTATTTCATCCACCATCACCCTAGCATATCCTTCTGGAATCGGTCGGCAGTGAAAAGTGGCACCGGGTTCAGTAGGATAAACAGAGCCAACAGCCGCCTTGACCTTCAAATTCATCCATTGCGTCATAAGGTGGCAACTTTGAGACTCTGTGATAGCATCCATGGGATAGCTGGCAGGAGCCGTCAAGGCATGCTCCGGCTGAAGCAGCTCAGTGGAAGCCACGCTGCTTCTCCGCTGAGACGGCGGGGTAGCTTCGGGGGAAGCTTCGGCAGTTCGTTTGCTGCGATTTGTTTCTCGTTCCTCTATCGCTTGTACTCTTGCTTGCAGCGCCTGCATTTGGGTCTGCTGCAATTTTTCCTCCTCTCTTGGCATTTGTAACCCCCTGTGTCCGGAAACCCAACGTTCCACGGAATGGAGCCTGGTGTGCCTCGTGTCCGTCCAGGGTGCTCGGGATTCCCGAGGGCCATTGTGAGCTCGTCGTTCTCTCTGTCTGGAAAGAACGTCCCTTGCTGCGCTACTTCGATATACTGTTGAAGCTTCCTGACTGGTATGTCCATTTGATTGTTTGTCCAAATGCACTTCCCTGTTACAGGGTCTAAGGTTCCGCCAGCCCCGAAGAACCAAGTCCGGCAACGGTCTGGCCAGTTAATTATCTCTGGTTCGATCCCTTTATCAACCAGATCATTCTCAGTCTTAGCCCACTTAGGCCGGGCTACGAGGTAGCCACCTGACCCCGTGCAATGGTGATGCTTCTTCTTCGCAGCATTTTGCTTGTTTGTCGCCGACATCTTCTTACTCTTTTCTGATGTCTTGTGGGCCACAAATGCTGGCCAGTGATATCTAATCTTCTCATATCTGCCCTTGAATTCGGGTGTCTCTTTATTTTCGACAAACTTATTCAGCTCTTTCTTCCACCTCCTGAATAGTTCTGCCATCCTCTTAAGAGCAAAAGACTTGATTAATTGCTCTTTAACTGGCTTCTCTGGATCATCCTCTGGCGGTAGGGTGAAATTTGACTTCAGCTCAGTCCAAAGATCATTTTTCTGCATATCATTGACATAAGACACCTCAGGGTCTTCTGTAGCCGGCTTTAACCATTGCTGGATGCTGATCGGGATCTTGTCCCTAACCAAAACCCCGCACTGAGCAACAAATGCGCTCTTTGTCCGGAGGGGTTCAATCGGTTGGCCGTCGGGCGCGATTGCTATGATCTCAAACTTTTCATCCGAGCTCAACTTTTTCTTTGGGCCTCGTCTCTTTACCGAAGTTGTGCTCGATCCGGAGGGCTAGAAAAAAGAACAAAGACTTAATTAATATGTGTACATACCAAAACAATGAATGCATCAATTAGCTAGTCAGCAAAAGCTTAACTAATATATATACCTAGCCGAACTCGGTTCGGTCACCGGAGACGTCATCACGGTCTCCTTCTTGCACCGGCATTAGGTCACCGGACCATCATAATCATAGCCAGCTGCTTCCATACCATCAGTGTCGTTGAGAAACAACAAGCAGACGGCAATACTTCCTCGTGCGATTATGTCCCCCAACAACTCTTCTTGTACTTCGTCTCGGGCGGTGTCCATAGTTTCTACAAATATTGACAACATGGCAATTATTATTCAAACATGACAGATGGATATATTATTCAAATATTCACAACAAATATTGACACTGCTTCTCTAGGGTTTGGGGTGGCCTCGACAACGCTTCAAGGATAAAAAAAGAAGAGGAAGAAGAAAAAAAAGAGGAGAAGAAAGAATAGAGGAGAGAGTCTCTCCTCTATTCTTTCTTCTCCTCTTTTTTTCTTCTTCCTCTTTTTTTTATCAGGAACGAGGGTCGTCGAGGGTCACCGAGCGGTAGAGGAAACCCTAAATAGCAAGTATCGTGGGTGTGAGATACATGTGGCCGTCGGTGTCGGACACTACATCCACGTCCCACAAGTGACGTGGGCGTCGAAGCCCGCGTCACTTGTGGGACGTGGATGTACACTAGTAGAAAAAGGGCCTTCATTCCCGGTTCATAAGGGCCTTTAGTCCCGATTCTGGAACCGGGACTAAAGGGTCGGTACTAATGCCTATCCCTTTAGTCCCGGTTCAATCCAGAACCGGGACTAAAGGGCGCAGCCACGTGGACCTCCACCTTTAGTCCCGGTTGGGACTAAAGGAAATTTTATGATTTTTTTTTGAAATTTTTTTTTGAATTTTTTTTGAAATTTTTTGATTTTCCAATTTCTGAATTATTTTAACCTCTAGTCTGTAATCACCACCCCTCATCACTTCTCAATTTATCCTCTAATCACCCCTCATCATTCCAAATCATCTAACTTCCCGAATGGTCACCCATCCTCCCACTCGCCCAGCCTGAGCACGCTTAACTTCTGGGTTCTATTCTCCCTCGCTCCAAGTCTACACTTGTTGTTTTCCTGACAATACTAAGATGTCAATCCTATTAACCTTCAGGAATTTTGCTTGAGCATGAAATGACACATTTCATAGTTTTATTTTGAAACTATTGTTTTAAAAAACAATAATTATTTAGTAACACTAATATTTCTTGAATAATTAGTTTGACCATTGTTTGACCACAATTTGACCACAGTTTGACCAGATTTGACCAAAATTGAAATAACAGAAATAATTATTTAGTAACACTAATATTCTAGAATAATTAGTTTGACCATTTTTTGACCACAGTTTGCCCACTGTTTGAATTTTTTTTCGATTTTTTTCACTCTAGATCTTAAAAGCCCCATAACTTTTTTCTATTAGGTTTTTGAGGATTTTGAAAATGTTTCACGGGTTTCCCATTTTTACAAATTTTCATATAATTTTGGAAATGTTTAAAAGCCCCGTAACGAGGATTCTAGAATAATTCGGATGTAACTTTTCGAGTAGATGATTTTTCATATAAAAAACTTTCATCCGAGTTAGTATGCAAAAGTTATGCCCATTTTTACAAATTTCAGAGAGATTTTGCAAATAAATTCAAAATTCACATTTGCAAATTTTCCCAACAACTAGACCACATATCACATGGGAAACTTATTTTCTTTTATTTTTTTAACATTTCCATCATTTTCTTTTATTTTTTTAAAAAACTGAAAAGGCAATCCATGGGGGGGGGTAGAGTTTGAAAATGGGACCTTTAGTACCAGTTCGTGGCAAGAACCGGCACTAAAGGTCTCAACCCCATTAGTCCCGGTTCGTGCCTCAAACCGGGACTAAAGGTCTAATCTTTAGTCCCGGTTTGAGGCACGAACCGGGACCAATGGTTGTGGGCCAGGAGCGAGGCCCATTGGTCCCGGTTCATCCCACCAACCGGGACCAAAAGGTCCAGATGAACCGGGGCCAATGGCCCACGTGGCCTGGCCGGCCCCCCGGGCTCACGAACCGGGACCAATGGGGGCATTGGTCCCGGTTCTGGACTGAACCGGGACTAATGGTCTGACCCGGCCTGGACCAAAGCCCTGTTTTCTACTAGTGGTACTGTCCGACACCGACAGCCACATGTATCTCACACCGACGATACTTGCTATTTAGGGTTTCTTCTACCGCTCGGCGACCCTCGACGACCCTCGTTCCCAATAAAAAAGAGGAAGAAGAAGAAAAAAAAGAGGAGAAGAAAGAATAGAGGTTCTTCTCTTTTTTTTTCTTCCTCTTATTTTTTTATCCTCTTCTTCCTCTCATGTTCGACGGCCCTCGACCCCTCGGCGACCCTAGACCCCCTCTTGACCCCCTCATGTCGAAGTTATCGGGTAGGGGGTATATCGACAACGACATACCCGATACATACATACATACATATCACATGCATCCATACATATGAACAAAATTAATATCTACTAATTAACAACCTAAATAAAAAAAACTAATACATATAGGAAGAAGAAGAAAAAAGAAGAGAAGAAAGAATAGAGGAGAAGACTTCCTCTTCTTCCTCTCCTCTTCTTCTCCCTCTTCTTCCCCTTCTTCCTTGCCTCTCTCATGAATGTCCGACGTTCTTGACCCTTGACCCCCTAAACTAGTTCTCAACCCTCGACCCCCTAAACTAGTTCTCGACCCCCCCTCATGTCGAAGTTATCAAGGAGGGGGTATATCGACCCCCCTCATGTCGAAGTTATCGGGGAGGGTTATATCGACCCCTCCTCCTGTCGAAGTTAACGGGGAGGGGGTATATCGACTATGACATGCATACATGGAAAAAATGCTATCCATCTATACATACATAGCCACATACATATATACATGGAAATAATGCTATGAAAAAAATATAAACAAAAAAATAATATTATCGGGGAGGGGGTATATCGACCCCCCCTCATGTTGAAGTTATCAGCAGGGGTATATCAACGACGATAGACCCGATAAAACATAAGAAAATGAAGAAGAAATAAAAAGAGGAGAAGAAGAAAGGAATAGAGGAGAAGAAGAAAAAATAGAAAAATTTCTTCTTCTCCTCTATTCCTTTCTTCTTCTCATCTTCTTTTTCTTCTTTTTTCCTCTTCTTATTTATTTCTTCTCTTCTTCCTCTCCTCTTCTTTCTTTCTTCCTCTTCTTATTTTCTTCTTTCATATCCTTCTTTTTCTTCTAAATTTTAGCATATTATAAATTTTCTTCTAACTTTCTATATATGAACAAAAAACTTTCTATGAACAAAAAACTTTCTATATATATATGAACAAAATTTCAATGAACAAAATTTTCTTCTTTCTTCCTCTTCTTTCTATGAACCAGAAAAATTACATATACGGAAAAAGATTAATACACATATGAACAAAAAAAATACATCTATGAACAAAAACATGCTCTGAACAATTTTTTATACATTTTGAACATATACATACACATAGCCACATACATACACATATACATTATATATATATGAACAAAAAAATTAAACTAATAAAAATGAAGGGCGCGCAGGGGCGGCGGCATGGCAGGGCAGGGGAGGCGCGCGGCGGGGCGGCGTGGAGCGACAGCGAAGGGCAGGGACGGCGCGCGGCGGCCGCGCAGGGCGGCAGCGCGCGAAGGGCAGGGGCTGCGGCGACGACGGCCAGTACAAGGGGAGGAGCAGGGGAATGGGCGGCGCTCACAGCGAGGTGGCGTCGGGGACGAGGAAGGCTCAGGGATGGCGGACGGTGAAGGTGCGCTCGGGGGCGAGGGTAGGGGCGCGCGGTCTCGGGAGGCAGCGGACGGCGTCGATCTGGGCAGCCTTGCGGCGTTGATGAGCTCGGCGTCGTCGGGCGAGCCGGGGGGCAACTGGCGATGAGTTCGTCAAATTTTCCTAAGTCCTGCTTATATACACAGAGTATTGGTCCCGGTTTGTGGCACCAACCAGGACCAATGCCCTCTTTAGTCCCGGTTGGTGCCACCAACCGGCACCAAATGCCAATTTTCAGCAGCCCAAAGGGCGGGAAGCGGCGGCCTTTGGTCCCGGTTGGTAGCACCAACCGGGACTAAAGGGGGGCATTGGTCACGGTTCGTGGCACCAACCGGGACCAATGCCCCCTTTAGTCCCGGTTGGTGCCACCAACCGGGACCAAAGGCCTTGTGCTGCTGCGGCGTCGAAAGTTTAGTCCCACCTCGCTAGTTGAGAGGGGTGCGTAGTGGTTTATAAGCCCCACTGCCGCACCCCTCTCGAGCTTCTCTCCATTGCAGGCTTACCGGCCTAATTGTCACTGCTATGCCGGTGGGCCTACTGGTCCTCCTGCGGGCCTGAATCCTGGCCCTTGGAAGGGTTTCTAGTCGTATTCAGGCCATGGGGGCCCAGTAGGTGGCATTTTTTTGTTGCTTTATTTATTTTATTTTATTTTTTGCTTTATTTTTTAATTCTTTATGCTTTTAGTTTTAGAAAAATTATAAACTTTTTTTTGTTTTTTGTTGTTTTATTTATTTTATTTTGTTTCTACTTACAACAAAATACTTATTGTTGTTATTTTTTTCCAGTTTTTTTGTTTTTTTCTGCATTATTTATTTTCTTTTGTTTTTTGCTTTATTTTTTTTATTCTTTTTGCTTTTAGTTTTAGAAAAAATATAAAGTTTCTGTTAGTGCCATTAGTTTTCAAATTTGAAAACACTTTTTTAGTTTTTTTGTTTTCTTTGTTGCTTTATTTATTTTATTTTGTGATTAACTTTACTATAAAAATAGTTTTTTTCCTGTTTTTTTATTTGTTTTTTGCATTATTTATTTTCTTTTGTTTTTTGCTTTAATTTTTAATTCTGTTTGCTTTTAGGTTAGCAAAATTATAAACTTTCTGTTAGTGCCATTAGTTTTAGAAAAATTATAAACTTTCTGTTAGTGCCATTAGTTTTAGAAAAATTATAAACTTCTTGTTAGTGCCATTAGTTTTCAAATTTGAATAGTTAAAATTTGAATTCTTTGAAATTTGTGTGAATCACAAGTTTGTGATTAACTTACTAAAAAAATGAGAATAGATGCGCTTATAGAGAAAATTCAACCTAAATTCATAGTAAATTTCTATGAATTTCACAGAAATTCACTATGAATTTAGGTTAAACTTTTCTCTATTAGGGCATCTATTTTCACTTTGAGAGGAGCTCAACAAGGCAGAGAGGGAAGGGCTTACAAACCGGTGTGTAGTCTCGGTTCGTGGCACAAACCGGGACTAATGGTCATGGGCCAAGGGCGAGGAGCAAAATTATAAACTTTCTGTTAGTGCCATTAGTTTTAGAAAGTTGAAAGTTGGCATGGGCCAGGGACTAATGGTCATGGTATTACGAGGGCCGAACCATAAGACATTAAATCATTTCAAATGAACTCTGAAAAAGTTGAAAGTTGGCGTGGTATCATAATTTCACCCACATAGCATGTGCATGTACAAAACGGAAAATGGTAGCATGTTCGTGTGTTACAAAGTTCGCATGGTATCATCATAATAGTTGCGGGAGAAAGTCTTCACTTTTTCTTCGCTTGTGTCATTTGCTTATTGCGCCGTAACCATGGATAATCTTCATTGTTTATCAGGATGCTTGGGTCAGCCTTGACATTGAAGGGAGGAATTTCATGAAACTTTTCATAATCTTCAGACATGTCTGTCTTGCCGTCCACTCCCAGGATGTCCCTGTTTCCTGAAAGAACTATGTGGCTCTTTGGCTCATCGTATGATGTATTCGCTTCCTTATCTTTTCTTTTTCTCGGTTTGGTAGACATGTCCTTCACATAGATAACTTGTGCCACATCATTTGCTAGGACGAACGGTTCGTCAGTGTACCCAAGATTTTTCAGATCCACTATTATCATTCCGTACTATGGGTCTACCTGTACCCCGCTGCCTGACAGATTGACCCATTTGCACTTAAACAAAGGGACCTTAAAATCAGGTCGGTAGTCAAGTTCCCATATGTCCACTATGTAACCATAATATGTGTCCTTTCCGCTCTCGGTTGCTGCATCAAAGCGGACACTGCTGTTTTGGTTGGTGCTCTGTTGATCTTGGGCGATCGTTTAAAATGTATTCCCATTTATCTCGTATCCTTTGTAAGTCAATACAGTCAAAGATGGTCCCCTGGACAACAAGTACAACTCATCACAAACAGTGTTGTCACCTTTGAGACGTGTTCCCAACCAACTGCTGAAAGTCCTGATGTATTGACATGTAATCCAGTCGTCGCACTGCTCTGGGTGTTTGGAGCACAGACTGTTCTTGTGTTCATCGACATACGGGGTCACCAAGGTAGAGTTCTGTAGAACTGTGTAGTCTGCTTGAGACCAAGAATATCCGTCCCTGCATATTATTGAGTCTCTTCCAAGAGTGCCTTTTCCAGTCAGTCTCCCCTCATACCGCGATTTAGGGAGACCTATCTTCTTAAGGCCAGGAATGAAGTCAACACAAAACCCGATAACATCCTCTGTTTGATGGCCCATGGAGATGCTTCCTTCTGGCCTAGCGCGGTTACAGAAATATTTCTTTAGGACTCCCATGAACCTCTCAAAGGGGAACATATTGTGTAGAAATACGGGCCCCAGGATGACAATCTCGTCGACTAGATGAACTAGGACGTGCGTCATGATATTGAAGAAGGATGGTGGGAACACCAGCTCAAAACTGACAAGACATTGCGCCACATCACTCCTTAGCCTTGGTACGATTTCTGGATCGATCACCTTCTGAGAGATTGCATTGAGGAATGCACATAGCTTCACAATGGCTAATCGGACGTTTTTCGGTAGAAGCCCCCTCAATGCAATCGGAAGTAGTTGCGTCATAATCAAGTGGCAGTCATGAGACTTTAGGTTTTGAAACTTTTTCTCTGGCATATTTATTATTCCCTTTATATTCGACGAGAAGCCAGTCGTGACCTTCATACTGAGCAGGCATTCAAAGAAGATTTCTTTCTCTTCTTTCATAAGAGCGTAGCTGGTAGGACCTTTATACTGCTTCGGAGGCATGCCGTCTTTTTCGTGCAAACGTTGCAGGTCCTCCCGTGCCTCAGGTGTATCTTTTGTCTTCCCATACATGCCCAAGAAGCCTAGCAGGTTCACGCAAAGGTTCTTCGTCATGTGCATCACGTCGATTGAAGAGCGGACCTCTAGGTCTTTCCAGTAGGGTAGGTCCCAAAATATAGATTTCTTCTTCCACGTGGGTGCGTGTCCCTCAGCGTCATTCGGAACAGCTAGTCCACCGGGACCCTTTCCAAAGATTACGTGTAAATCATTGACCATAGCAAGTACGTGATCACCAGTACGCATGGCGGGCTTCTTCTGGTGATCTGCCTCGCCGTTGAAATGCTTGCCTTTCTTTCGACATTGACGGTTGGTCGGAAGAAATTGACGATGGCCCAGGTACACATTCTTCCTGCATTTGTCTAGGTATATACTTTTAGTGTCATCTAAACAGTGCGTGCATGCGTGGTATCCTTTGTTTGTCTGTCCTGAAAGGTTACTGAGAGCGGGCCAATCGTTGATGGTCACGAACAACAATGCCTTAAGGTTAAATTCCTCCTGTCTGTGCTCATCCCATGTACGTACACCGTTTCCATTCCACCGCTGTAAACGTTCTTCAACTAATGGCCTTAGGTACACATCAATGTCGTTGTCGGGTTGCTTAGGGCCTTGGATGAGAACTGGCATCATAATGAACTCCCGCTTCATGCACATCCAAGGAGGAAGGTTATACATACATAGAGTCACAGGCCAGGTGCTGTGATTGCTGCTCTGCTCCCCGAAAGGATTAATGCCATCCGCGCTTAAAGCAAACCATACATTCCTTGGGTCCTTTGCAAACTCATCCCAGTACTTTCTCTCGATTTTCTCCACTGCGACCCGTCAGCAGGTGCTCTCAACTTCCCATCTTTCTTTCGGTTCTCACTGTGCCATCGCATCAACTTGGCATGCTCTTCGTTTCTGAACAGACGTTTCAACCGTGGTATTATAGGAGCATACCACATCATCTTCGCAGGAACCCTCTTCCTGGGGGGCTCGCCGTCAACATCACCAGGGTCATCTCGTCTGATCTTATACCGCAATGCACCACATACCAGGCATGCGTTCAGATCCTTGTATGCACCACGGTAGAGGATGCAGTCATTAGGGCATGCATGTATCTTCTCCACCTCCAATCCTAGAGGGCATACGACCTTCTTTGCTGCGTATGTACTGTCGGGCAATTCGTTATCCTTTGGAAGCTTCTTCTTCAATATTTTCAGTAGCTTCTCAAATCCTTTGTCAGCCACAGCATTCTCTTCCTTCCACTGCAGCAATTCCAGTATGGTACCGAGCTTTGTGTTGCCATCTTCGCAATTTGGGTACAACCCTTTTTTGTGATCCTCTAACATGCGATCGAACTTCAGCTTCTCCTTTTGACTTTCGCGTTGCATCCTTGCATCGACAATGACCCGACGGAGATCATCATCATCGGGCACATCGTCTGGTTCCTCTTGATCTTCAGCAGCTTCACCCGTTACAGCATCATTGGGCACATCGTCTGGTTCCTCTTGATCTTCACCAGCTCCCCCCGTTGCAGCATCACCGTATTCAGGGGGCACATAGTTGTCATTGTACTGTTCTTCTTCGCCGTCTTCCATCATAACCCCTATTTCTCCGTGCCTCGTCCAAACATTATAGTATGGCATGAAACCCTTGTAAAGCAGGTGGGAGTGAAGGATTTTCCGGTTAGAGTAAGACCTCGTATTCCCACATTCAGTGCATGGACAACACATAAAACCATTCTGCTTGTTTGCCTTAGCCGCATCGAGAAACTCATGCACGCCCTTAATGTACTCGCAGGTGTGTCTGTCACTGTACATCCATTGCCGGTTCATGTGCGTGCATTATCTATAATTAAGTGTCCAAATTAATAGAAGTTCATCATCACATTAAAACCAAAGTGCATACATAGTTCTCATCTAACAACATATAGCTCTCTAGAGCATCTAATTAATTAAACCATACATTGAAACTATGTAAAATGTTTCAATGCGAAAACAAATGTGATCATAATCGCAACCAAGGTAACAATTGATCCAACGGCATAATGATACCACGCCTCGGTATGAATGTCATATTTTCTAATCTTTCTAATCTTCAAGCGCATTGCATCCATCTTGATCTTGTGATCATCGACGACATCCGCAACATGCAACTCCAATATCATCTTCTCCTTCTCAATTTTCTTTCTTTTTTCCTTCAACAAATTGTTTTATTCTTCAACTAAATTTAACCTCTCGATAATAGGGTCGGTTGGCATTTCCGATTCACATACATCATACATAAATAAAATCTATGTCACGTTGGTCGGCATAATTTTCATAAACAATAAATGAACCAATAGTTATAAAGATAATATATATACCACATCCGAATCATAGACAGGACGAGGGTCGACGGGGCCGGATACCAAAACCATCGCACTATATAAGATGCAATAATAAAAGTAATAAAATAATACAAGTATCTATGTAAACATACAAGTAAGAATATTTTTCCTTTCAGAAAGAAGATAAGAACAAGAGGCTCACCACGGTGGTGCCGGTGATGAGCTCGGCACAGGTGATCGATGGCGGTAAAGACGGGGACGGGGCGTGACAGACCGCTAAACCTAGACAAATATTGTGGAAAATGGAGCTTGGAGGTCGAGCTTGGAGAGGAGAAAGCTTAAGTAGTGTGGCTCGGGCATTCCAACGAACACCTTGTGTGCATAGGAGGTGAGCTAGAGCACCACCAAGCCCTCTCCCCCTCAGCCAAAAAAAACAGAGCAGTGTGCTCTGCTCTTACGCGAGGGGGGATATGTAGGCACTTCATTGGTCCCGGTTGGTGGCATGAACCGGGACTAAAGGGGAGCCTTTGGTCCCGGTTCAAGCCACCAACTGGGACCAATGGTGGCGGGCCAGGAGCGAGGCCCATTAGTCCCGGTTCATCCCACCAACCGGGACCAAAAGGTCCAGATGAACCGGGACCAATGGCCCACATGGCCCGGCCGGCCCCTTGGGCTCACGAACCGGGACCAATGCCCCCATTGGTCCCGGTTCTGGACTGAACCGGGACTAATGGGCTGACCCGGCCTGGACCAAAGCCCTATTTTCTACTAGTGTATAAGCGTTGTTACCAAAATTGTTCCTACCAACAAAATTCACATCCATAGATTCATTATTATTCTCAATCAAGGTAGACAAAGGCATATCGTTGGGATCAGAAGAAACACTCTTATTAGCAAGCAATCTCATAAGTTCATCCATCTTTCCACTCAAAACATTAATTTCTTCTAACGCATGCACCTTTTTACTAGTAGATATTTCAGTGTGCCATTGAGAATAATTAACCATAATATTATCTAGGAGTTTAGTAGCTTCTCCTAAAGTGATTTCCATAAAAGTGCCTCCCGTGGCCGAATCTAAAAGATTTCTAGAAGCAAAATTCAATCCGGCATAATTTTTTTGTATAATCATCCATAAATTCAAACCATGTGTAGGGCAATTATGTATCATTAATTTCATCCTCTCCCAAGCTTGTGCAACATGTTCATGATAAAGTTTCTTAAAATTCATAATGTCGTTTCTAAGAGAGATAATCTTAGCGGGAGGAAAATATTTAGAGATAAAAGCATCTTTGCACTTATTCCATGAATCAATACTATTTTTAGGCAAAGATGAAAACCAAGTTTTAGCACGATCTCTAAGCGAAAAAGGAAATAGCTTTAATTTGACAATATCATTGTCCACATCATTCTTCTTTTGCATATCACAGAAATCAACAAAGCTATTTAGATGGGTAGCGGCATCTTCACTAGGAAGGCCGGTGAATTGATCTTTCGTGACAAGATTCAGCAAAGCAGCATTAATTTCACAAGATTCAGCATCGGTAAGAGGAGCAATCAGAGTGCTAAGAAAATCATTGTTGTTGGTATTGGCAAAGTCACACAATTTAGTATTATCTTGAGCCATCATAACAAACAAGCAATCCAACTAACAAGCAAACAAGAAGCAAGCGAAAAAGAGGCGAACGAAAAGAGAGGGCGAATAAAACGGCAAGGGTGAATTGCGGGAGAGGAAAACGAGAGGCAAATGGCAAATAATGTAATGAGAGGGATAAGAGTTTGTGATGAGTACTTGGTATGTCTTGACTTGGGCGTAGACTCCCCGGCAACGGCGCCAGGAATCCTTCTTGCTACCTCTTGAGCATCCGTTGGTTTTTCCCTTGAAGAGGAAAGGGTGATGCGGCAAAGTAGCGTAAGTATTTCCCTCAATTTTTTAGAACCAAGGTATCAATCCAGTAGGAGGCCACACGCAAGTCCCTCGTACCTACACAAACAAATAAGAACCTTGCAACCAACGCGATAAAGGGGTTGTCAATCCCTTCACGGCCACTTGCAATAGTGAGATCTGATAGAGATGATAAGATAATATTTTTGGTATTTTTATGATAAAGATTGAAAGTAAAGATTGCAAAATAAACGGTGCTAGAAATAGCTAGTTGACGGGAGATTAATATAATGGAGAATAGACCCGGGGGCCATATGTTTCACTAGTGGCTTCTCTCAAGATAGCATAGGTATTACGGTGGGTGAACAAATTACTGTCGAGCAATTAATAGAAAAGTGCATAGTTATGAGAATATCTAGGCATGATCATGTATATAGGCATCACGTCCGCAACAACTAGACCGACTCCTGCCTGCATCTACTACTATTACTCCACACATCGACCGCTATCCAGCATGCATCTAGAGTATTAAGTTCATAAAAACAGAGTAACGGATTAGGCAAGATGACATGATGTAGAGGGATAAACTCAAGCAATATGATATAAATCCCATCTTTTTATCCTCGATGGCAACAATACAATATGTGTCGTTTCCCCTACTATCACTGGGATCGAGCACCGCATGATTGAAACCAAAGCTAAGCACTTCTCCCATTGCAAGAAAGACCAATCTAGTAGGCCAAACCAAACTGATAATTCGAAGAGACTTGCAAAGATAACCAATCATACATAAAATAATTCAGAGAAGATTCAAATATTGTTCATAGATAATCTTGATCATAAACCCACAATTCATCGGATCTCGACAAACACACCGCAAAAAGAGTTACATCGAATAGATCTCCAAGAAGATTGAGGCGAACTTTGTATTGGGATCCAAAGAGAGAGAAGAAGCCATCTAGCTAATAACTATGGACCCGGAGGTCTGCGTTAAACTACTCACACATCATCGGAGAGGCTATGGTGTTGATGTAGAAGCCTTCCGTGATCGATGGCCCCTCCGGCGGAGCGCCGAAAAAGGTCCCAAGATGGGATCTCACACTGTTAGAAAAAGGGCCTATTGTCCCGGTTCGTAAGGGCCTTTTGTCCCGGTTCCTGAACCGGGACTAAAGGGTCGATACTAATGCCCTGTCCCTTTAGTCCCGCTTCAATCCAGAACCGGGACAGATGGGCCTCCACGTGGCCTGTGCCCGGAGCCCAGGCAGGAGACCCTTTGGTCCCGGTTGGTGGCACCAACCGGGACCAATAGGTATCCATGCGTCAGCATTTCTGTGGCTGGGTTTTTTGTTTTTTTAAAGGGGGGGGGTTTGGGGGTTTTGGGGGGGGTTAATTTAGGTGTTTCATATATTGTTAGCTAGCTATAATTAATAGAGAGAAGTGTCCTCTCTTATGTCCGTGCTTGGTCGACGCTACGTACTATACATACATATAGAGAGGACTAGACACGCTAGCTAGCTAGTAAGCAAACGAAGGAAACAGAAGATTGTCATGCATGAACATATATGCATACAAAGAGAAGTGATATCGACCACCTCTCCTTCTCCGAGAGATTGGTCGAACAACAAGTTCTCGTATATCTATCCGACACTACCGGCTACATATATACAATAATTATCTCTTACAAATATAATCATATGGACTCATGGTCCACATAGTATTCTCCGTCTTCAACGATCAGGTGGTCAAGAAAGAATGCCGCCAATTGCTCTTGAATTGCTCGCATGCGAGCTGGTGCTAGGAGTTCATCCCGCTTACGAAACATCTAATTTGAAGAAGGGGGTCAATACATATATATATGAATGAATGAAACTCAACACAAATGATGGTAATAAAATAAAATTTTGAATGTTGTTATTTACGTACTTCATAATGTTCGTCAGTGTAGCACCGCTCACAGGTCGTGTGGCAGATGGACTCACAAACGTAGTATCCACAGAAATCATTCCCTTGTTCCTGCCACAACCACTTTACAAGAAATAGAGGTCAATCAAACTAATAAGCAAGAATGCCAAATGGTATTGATGAAACTAGCGCTTGAATCAATAGGAGATGTGCGGAACATGCTACTATAGTACTTACTTTCGCGTGTCTAAATTGCAGCTTCTTCAGGAATCCTGGAGCTTTTTTGGAGAATTTTTTCCAAACCCTGCCAGACAAAGAAAACAATTACTTGATATATCAGGAAATGAACAAAGTTGCTGATATGGTGGATAAGGATCGATTTAACTTACTTCTCGAGCATTTGAGTCATGTCCGCATAGTCCTGGGGATCTTTTCTTCTTGAGTCTAAGACGGTTACTAGTCCCTGCTCAAGCTTAATCTCTAGGAGAATATAGTGGAAACTGCACACGCATGCATAACTCATCAATTACATTACTATAACCTTGACTAATATACAAGGGAAACCGAATACGCACAAGACGGTAACACTCACTTGAAGTTGTAAGGAAAGAGTATTATATCTTTGTTTTCATTTATTACCAACAATCGTAGAAAGTTGGCCTCGGTATCTGCGGCATGAAATTTAACCTGAGTTGCATCTATGAGATATGTGTTAATGAACCCAATATCACCGACTTCTCTTTTCTTCAATTCGGCGATCTTCAATCTGGATAATATAGTGAGGATGATTATAAATACATGCAATGAAAGAGCTGAGCTATATAGAGAGACTTAATGACAGAAGTAGTACTACTTACAGACAGTAGCAGGCGACCGTTGTTTTATCGAGGGCCAATTGATTGAAAAACTGAAAGAACTCCTCAAATGGAACAGGCAACAGTTCAATTCCAATGAGGTCATGCTCCTTTTTAACTTTCACATACAAAGTACTCCTCCCCCCAGAGTCTCTGCAGATTTTCAAGTACCAATCATGCAATCTTCACATCATCATTGATAGAGATCTTTCATCTTTGACGAGAGGCTTCCCGTACTCGTATCTTTGTATATGCACCTCCATGAAATCATAATGTACATCGTCGGGCAGGTAATCGCCAAGATTGCTATAACCGGGCACCATCCTCGGATCATTAGCGACGTTGTCACTAGGCACCTTGAGCGGGGGGCACGATTGCTTCGCTTGTTCGCCGAGCTGGGCAATTTGTTTCCCAGCTCGTCGTTCTTTCAGCCTTTGATCACTGACAGTACTTCCCGACCGCTCCGCTTCGGCAAATTCCTTTCCAATAATGCGTTCATAGTTTCCTTTCGGCGGAGACTTGGGTGGTTTTGTCAGGGCAGCCAGAGTGCGCTTCACTTTCACTGGATCTAGCTTCTCCTCCGGAGGTGGATGTTTCTTTGCTTTCACCCCTTCAAAGTAGTTCCTCATTTCTTCTTGTGCGATCCCGGCGTTCTCCTCCGGGGTCCTCTCGTATGGTAACTTCTCTGGAGTCTTCAGAGAAGGTCCGAATCTGTATTTCCTCCCGCCTCTGGCTGTACTACTAGACGGCAGCAGTGCAGACGGAGCAGTTGTCTTCTTTACTTGCTTACGAGGCAGAGGAGAAGGACTATGACACACCGGAGCAGCCAGAGCGGCGGCAGGTCTCTTCCGCCCTTGCTGACGAGGCGGAGAAGGAGGAGGCTGGCTGCTCGGGCGTGTCGGCGCAGGCAGAGAAGGAGGCGGAGTGCCGCCACGCACCGGAGAAGGAGCCGGTCGAGTGCCCTGATCGTCACTCGCCGGAGGAGGAGGCAGTGGAGGAGGCGGAGTGCCCTGACTCGCCAGAGGAGGAGGTGGAGTGCCCTGACTTGCCGGAGGAGGAGGCGGAGTGCCCTGACTTGCCGGATGAGGAGGAGGAGGTGTCCATTTCGGAAGGTTGATGAGCTCCTTCCGCCATAGGCATGGAGTCTTCAGAGCAGACCCCAGCCTAGTCTCCCCTTCACCGGTAGGGTGGTCAAGCTGGAGGTCCTCAAATCCCTCCGTTATTTCATCCACCATCACCCTAGCATATCCTTCTGGAATCGGCCGGCAGTGAAAAGTTGCGCCGGGTTCAGTAAGATAAACAGAGCCAACAGCCGCCTTGACCTTCAAATTCATCCATTGCGTCATAAGGTGGCAATTTTGAGACTCCATGATAGCATCCACGGGATAGCTGGCAGGAGCCGTCAACGCATGCTCCGGCTGAAGCAGCTCAGTGGAAGCCACGCTGCTTCTCCGCTGAGATGGCGGGGTGGCTTCGGGGGAAGCTTCGACAGTACGTTTGCTGCGATTTGCTTCTCGTTCCTCTATCGCTTGTACCCTTGCTTGCAGCGCCTGCATTTGGGTCTGCTGCAATTTTTTCCTCCTTTCCTGGGATTTGTAACCGCCTGCGTCCGAAAACCCAACCTTCCACGGAATGGAGCGTGGCGTGCCTCGTGTCCATCCAGGGTGCTCAAGATTCCCGAGGGCCATTGTGAGCTCATCGTTCTCTCTGTCTGGAAAGAACGTCCCTTGCTGCGCTGCTTCGATATACTGCTGAAGCTTCCTGACTGGTATGTCCATTTGATCGTTCGTCCAAATGCACTTCCCTGTTACAGGGTCCAAGGTTCCGCCAGCCCCGAAGAACCAAGTCCGGCAACGGTCTGGCCAGTTAATTGTCTCTGGTTTGACCCCTTTATCAACCAGATCATTCTCAGTCTTGGCCCACTTAGGCCGGGCTACGAGGTAGCCACCTGACCCCGTGCGATGGTGATGCTTCTTCTTTGCAACATTTTGCTTATTTGTCGCCGACATCTTCTTACTCTTTTTTGATGTCTTGTGGGCCACAAATGCGGGCCAGTGATCTCTGATCTTCTCATATCTGCCCTTGAATTCTGGTGTCTCTTTATTTTCGATAAACTTATTCAGCTCTTTCTTCCACCTCCTGAATAGTTCTGCCATCCTCTTAAGAGCAAAAGACTTGATTACTTGCTCTTTAACTGGCTTCTCTAGATCATCCTCTGGCGGTAGGGTTAAAATTGACTTCAGCTCAGTCCAAAGATCATTTTTCTGCATATCATTGACATAAGACACCTCAGGGTCTTCTGTAGCCGGCTTTAACCATTGCTGGATGTTGATCGGGATCTTGTCCCTAACCAAAACCCCGCACTGAGCAACAAATGCGCTCTTTGTCCGGAGGGGTTCAATCGGTTGGCCGTCAGGCGCGATTGCTATGATCTCAAACTTTTCATCCGAGCTCAACTTTTTCTTCGGGCCTCGTCTCTTTACCGAAGTTGTGCTCGATCCGGAGGGCTAGAAAAAAGAACAAAGACTTAATTAATATGTGTACATACCAAAACAATGAATGCATCAATTAGCTAGCCAGCAGAAGCTTAACTAATATATATACCTGGCCGGAGTCGGTTCGGTCACTGGAGACGTTATCACGGTCTCCTTCTTGCACCGGCATTGGGTCACCGGAGCCGTCCTCACGGTCTCCTTCTTGCACCGGCATTAGGTCACCGGAGCCATCATAATCATAGCCAGCTGCTTCCAGACCATCGGTGTCGTTGAGAAACAACGAGCAGACGACATCACTTCCTCGTATGATTATGTCCCCCAACAACTCTTCTTGTACTTCGTCTCGGGCGGTGTCCATAGTTTCTAAAAATATTGATAACATGGCAATTATTATTCAAACATGACAGATGGATATATTAGTGGCAAGCGTAGAACTAATATTAATTAGTGGCCTCGATGCTGCTTCTCTAGGGTTTGGGGTGGCCTCGACACTGTTTCTCTAGGGTTTGGGGTGGCCTGGACAACGCTTCATGGATAAAAAAAGAAGAGGAAGAAGAAAAAAAAGAGGAGAAGAAAGAATAGAGGAGTATCTTCTCCTCTTTTTTTCTTCTTCTTCCTCTTTTTTTTATTGGGAACGAGGGTCGTTGAGGGTCACCGAGCGGCAGAGGAAACCCTAAATAGCAAGTATCGTGGGTGTGAGATACATATGGTCGAAGGTGGCTTCGAAGCCCGCATCACTTGTGGGACGTGGATGTATTGTCCGACACCGACGGCCACATGTATCTCACACCGACGATACTTGCTATTTAGTGTTTCCTCTACCGCTCGGCAACCCTGACCCTCGACGACCCTCGTTCCCGATAAAATAAAGAGGAAGAAGAAGAAAAAAAAGAGAAGAAGAGGAAGAAGAAGAAAAAAGAGAGGAGAAGAAAGAATAGAGGAGTAAAGAGAGGAGAAGAAAGAATAGAGGAGTAGAACTCCTCTATTCTTTCTTCTCCTCTTTTTTTTCTTCTTCCTCTTCTTTTTTTATCCTCTTCTTCCTCTCATGTTCGACGACCCTTGACCCCTCGGCGACCCTAGACCCCCTCTCGACACTCGACCCCTCGGCGACCGTCGACCCCCTCTCGACCCTTGACCCCTCGGCGACCCTCGACGACCCTCGTTCCCGATAAAAAAAAGAGGAAGAAGAAGAAAAAAAAGAGGAGAAGAAAGAATAGAGGAGAAGATCTCCTCTATTCTTTCTTCTCCTCTTTTTTTTCTTCTTCCTCTTCTTTTTTTATCCTTTTCTTCCTCTCATGTTCGACGACCCCCTCTCGACCCCCTCTCGACCGTCGACCCCCTCTCGACCCCCTCTCGACCGTCGACCCCCTCTCGACCCTCATATATAAAACATTTTCTTCCTTCTATTCCTTCTTCCTAAATATATAAAACTTTTTTTAAAATGAAACTAACCTAAAATGTACTAAATCAGAGAACATATATAGATAAAAATTTTCTAATTAAAAATCTAACTTTTGCATATATGTATTTTTAAAACATCATAACAATTGAAAAAATACATACATACATACATATATGAACATACATCAAAAAATACATATATCTAAAAAATACATACATACACATATATATGAAAATCTAAAAACATGTAAAAAATAGCATGTATAATAAAAAAATGCACGGCGGCGGCGGGGGTGGCAGACGTGTGGTGCTCACAGAGGCGGCGACGCGTCGGGGCAGGGGATGGCGACACGGCGACGGCGACGGGGCAGGGGTGGCGCGCGTCGGGGCAGGGGACGGCAGCACGCGGCGACAGTGTCGGGGGAGGGCGCGGGCGACGGTGTCGGGCGAGGGCGCGGGCGACGGACGGCGAGGGCGCGGGCGACGGCGACTCGGGGCGCGGGCGACGACCGGGGCTGTGGGCGGCGTTGGGGCAGCCTGGCGGCGTCGATGTGCTCGGCGTCATCGGGGGCAACTACGAGGGAAATGTGAAATTTTCCTAAGTGCTGGCTTATATAGCAAAGGCATTGGTCACGGTTCGTGGCACAAACCATGACCAATGCCCCCCTTTAGTCCCGGTTGGTGCCACCAACTGAGACCAAAGGCCTCTTTTCAGCAGCCCAAAGGGCGGGAAGCGGCGGCCTTTGGTCTCGGTTGGTGGCACCAACTGGGACTAAAGGGGGGCATTGGTCACGGTTTGTGCCACGAACTGTGACCAATGCCCCCCTTTAGTCCCGGTTGGTGCCACCAACCGGGACCAAAGGCCTTGTGCGGCTGCTGCATCGAAAGTTTAGTCCCACCTCGCAAGTTGAGAGGGGTGCGCAGTGGTTTATAAGCCCCACTGCCGCTCCCCTCTCGAGCTCCTCTCCATTGCAGGCTTGCGGGCCTAATTGTCACTGCTATGCCTATGGGCCTACTGGGCCTCCTGCGGGCCTGAATCCTAGCCCTTGGATGGGTTTCTAGTCGTATTCAGGCCGTGGGGGCCCAGTAGGTGGCATTTTTTTGTTGCTTTATTTATTTTCTTCTGTTTTTGCTTTATTTTTTAATTGTTTATGCTTTTAGTTTTATAAAAATTATAAACTTTCTGTTAGTGCCATTAATTTTTAAATTTGAAAACACTTTTTTAGTTTTTTTTTTGTTTTCTTTGTTGCTTTATTTATTTTATTTTGTGATTAACTTTACTATAAAAATAGTTTTTTTCCTGTTTTTTTATTTGTTTTTTGCATTATTTATTTTCTTTTGTTTTTTGCTTTAATTTTTAATTCTGTTTGCTTTTAGGTTATCAAAATTATAAACTTTCTGTTAGTGCCATTAGTTTTAGAAAAATTATAAACTTTCTGTTAGTGCCATTAGTTTTCAAATTTGAATAGTTAAAATTTGAATTCTTTGAAATTTGTGTGAATCACAAGTTTGTGATTAACTTACTAAAAAAATGAGAATAGATGCGCTTATAGAGAAAATTCAACCTAAATTCATAGTAAATTTCTATGAATTTCAGAGAAATTCACTATGAATTTAGGTTAAACTTTTCTCTATTAGGGCATCTATTTTCACTTTGGGAGGAGCTCAACAAGGCAGAGAGGGAAGGGCTTACAAACCGGTGTGAGCCCCCTTCGGTTGGCGAGGTGGGACTAAACTCTGCCCGCAACGAGGACCAACCCTTTAGTCCCAGTTTGTGGCACAAACCGGGACTAATGGTCATGGGCCACGGGCGAGCAGCAAAATTATAAACTTTCTGTTAGTGCCATTAGTTTTAGAAAGTTGAAAGTTGGCATGGGCCAGGGACTAATGGTCATGGTATTACGAGGGCGGAACCATAAGACATTAAATAATTTCAAATGAACTCTGAAAATGTTGAAAGTTGGCATGGTATCATAATTTCACCCACATAGCATGTGCATGTACAAAACGGACAATGGTAGCATGTTCGTGTGTTACAAAGATTGCATGGTATCATCATAATAGTTGCGGGAGAAAGTCTTCACTTTTTCTTCGCTTGTGTCATTTGCTTATTGCGCCGTAACCATAGATAATCTTCATTGTTTATCAGGATGCTTGGGTCATCCTTGACATTGAAGGGAGGAATTTCATGAAACTTTTCATAATCTTCAGACATGTCTGTCTTGCCGTCCACTCCCAGGATGTCCCTGTTTCCTGAAAGAACTATGTGGCGCTTTGGCTCATTGTATGATGTATTCACTTCCTTATCTTTTCTTTTTCTCGGTTTGGTAGACATGTCCTTCACATAGATAACCTGTGCCACATCATTGGCTAGGACGAACGGTTCGTCAGTGTACCCAAGATTTTTCAGATCCACTGTTGTCATTCCGTACTGTGGGTCTACCTGTACCCCGCTGCCTGACAGATTGACCCATTTGCACTTAAACAAAGGGACCTTAAAATCAGGTCGGTAGTCAAGTTCCCATATGTCCACTATGTAACCATAATATGTGTCCTTTCCGCTCTCGGTTGCTGCATCAAAGCGGACACCGCTGTTTTGGTTGGTGCTCTTTTGATCTTGGGTGATAGTGTAAAATGTATTCCCATTTATCTCGTATCCTTTGTAAGTCAATATAGTCAAAGATGGTCCCTTGGACAACAAGTACAACTCATCACAAACAGTATTGTCACCTCTGAGACGTGTTTCCAACCAACTGCTGAAAGTCCTGATGTGTTCACATGTAATCCAGTCGTCGCACTGCTCCGGGTGTTTGGAGCGCAGACTGTTCTTGTGTTCATCGACATACGGGGTCACCAAGGTAGAGTTCTGTAGAACTGTGTAGTGTGCTTGAGACCAAGAATATCCGTCCCTGCATATTATTGAGTCTCTTCCAAGAGTGCCTTTTCCAGTCAGTCGCCCCTCATACCGTGATTTAGGGAGACCTATCTTCTTAAGGCCAGGAATGAAGTCAACACAAAACCCGATAACATCCTCTGTTTAATGGCCCATGGAGATGCTTCCTTCTGGCCTAGCGCGGTTACGGACATATTTCTTTAGGACTCCCATGAACCTCTCAAAGGGGAACATATTGTGTAGAAATATGGGCGAAACTTTAGGTTCTAAAACTTTTTGTCTGGCATATTTATTATTCCCTTTATATTCGACGAGAAGCCAGTCGTGACCTTCATACTGAGCAGGCATTCAAAGAAGATTTCTTTCTCTTCTTCCATAAGAGCGTAGCTGGCAGGACCTTTATACTGCTTCGGAGGCATGTCGTCTTTTTCGTGCAAACGTTGCAGGTCCTCCTGTGCCTCAGGTGTATCTTTTGTCTTCCCATACATGCCCAAGAAGCCTAGCAGGTTCACGCAAAGGTTCTTCGTCACGTGCATCACGTCGATTGAAGAGCGGACCTCTAGGTCTTTCCAGTAGGGTAGGTCCGAAAATATAGATTTCTTCTTCCACATGGGTGCGTGTCCCTCAGCGTCATTCGGAACAGCTAGTCCACCGGGACCCTTTCCAAAGATTACATAGTGTAAATCATTGACCATAGCAAGTATGTGATCACCGGTACGCATGGCGGGCTTCTTCCGGTGATCTGCCTCGCCTTTGAAATGCTTGCCTTTCTTTCGACATTGATGGTTGGTCGGAAGAAATCAACGATGGCCCAGGTACACATTCTTCCTGCATTTGTCCAGGTATATACTTTCAGTGTCATCTAAACAGTGCGTGCATGCGTGGTATCCTTTGTTTGTCTGTCCTGAAAAGTTACTGAGAGCGGGCCAATCATGGATGGTCAAGAACAACAATGCCTTAAGGTTAAATTCCTCCTGTCTGTGCTCATCCCACGTATGTACACCATTTCCATTCCACAGCTGTAAAAGTTCTTCAACTAATGGCCTTAGGTACACATCAATGTCGTTGCCGGGTTGCTTAGGGCCTTGGATGAGAACTGGCATCATAATGAACTTCCGCTTCATGCACATCCAAGGAGGAAGGTTCTACATACATAGAGTCAGGGGCCAGGTGCTGTGATTGCTGCTCTGCTCCCCGAAAGGATTAATGCCATCCGCGCTTAAAGCAAACCATACATTCCTTGGGTCCTTTGCAAACACATCCCAGTACTTTCTCTCGATTTTTCTCCATTGCGACCCGTCAGCGGGTGCTCTCAACTTCCCATCTTTCTTTCGGTTCTCACTGTGCCATCGCATCAACTTGGCAAGCTCTTTGTTTCTGGACAGACGTTTCAACCGTGGTATTATAGGAGCATACCACATCACCTTCGTAGGAACCCTCTTCCTGGGGGGCTCGCCGTCAACATCACCAGGGTAATCTCGTCTGATCTTATACCGGGCATGCGTTCAGATCCTTGTATGCACCGCGGTAGAGGATGCAGTCATTAGGGCATGCATGTATCTTCTCCACCTCCAATCCTAGAGTGCATATGACCTTCTTTGCTGCGTATGTACTGTCGGGCAATTTGTTATCGTTTGGAAGCATCTTCTTCAATATTTACAGTAGCTTCTCAAATCCTTTGTCAGCCACATCATTCTCTGCCTTCCACTGCAACAATTCCAGTACGGTACCGAGCTTTGTGTTGCCATCTTCGCAATTGGGGTACAACCCTTTTTTGTGATCCTCTAACATGCGATCGAACTTCAGCTTCTCCTTTTGACTTTCGCATTGCGTCCTTGCATCGACAATGACCCGGCGGAGATCATCATCATCGGGCACATCGTCTGGTTCCTCTTGATCTTCAGCAGCTTCACCCGTTGCAGCATCATTGGGCACATCGTCTGGTTCCTCTTGATCTTCCCCAGCTCCCCCCGTTGCAGCATCACCATATTCAGGGGGCACATAGTTGTCATCGTACTCTTCTTCTTCACCGTCTTCCATCATAACCCCTATTTCTCCGTGCCTCGTCCAAACATTATAGTGTGGCATGAAACCCTTGTAAAGCAGGTGGGAGTGAAGGATTTTCTGGTTACAATAAGACCTCGTATTCCCACATTCAGTGCATGGACAACACATAAAACCATTCTGCTTGTTTGCCTCAGCCGCATCGAGAAACTCATGCATGCCCTTAATGTACTCGCTGGTGTGTCTGTCACCGTACATCCATTGCCAGTTCATCTGCGTGCATTATATATAATTAAGTGTCCAAATTAATAGAAGTTCATCATCACATTAAAACCAAAGTGCATACATAGTTCTCATCTAACAACATATAACTCTCTAGAGCATCTAATTAATTAAACCATACATTGAAACTATGTAAAACATTTCAATGCGAAAACAAATGCGATCATAATCGCAACCAAGGTAACAATTGATCCAATGAAATAATGATACCAAGCCTCGGTATGAATGGCATATTTTCTAATCTTTCTAATCTTCAAGCGCATTGCATCCATCTTGATCTTGTGATCATCGACGACATCCGCAACATGCAACTCCAATATCATCTTCTCCTCCTCAATTTTTTTATTTTTTCCTTCAACAAATTGTTTTCTTCTTCAACTAAATTTAACCTCTCGACAATAGGGTCGGTTGGCATTTCCAATTCACATACATCCTACATAAATAAAATCTATGTCACGTTGGTCGGCATAATTTTCATAAACAATAAATGAACCAATAGTTATAAAGATAATATATATACCACATCCGAATCATAGACAGGACGAGGGCCGACGGGGGCGGATACCAAAACCATCGCACTATATAAGATGCAATAATAAAAGTAAGAAAATAATACAAGTATCTATGTAAACATACAAGTAAGAATATTTTTCCTTTCAGATAGAAGATAAGAACAAGAGGCTCACCACGATGGTGCCGGCGATGGGCTCGGCGCGGGTGATCGACGGCGGTGAAGACGGGGACGGGGCGTGACGTACCGCTAAACCTAGACAAATATTATGGAAAATGGAGCTTGGAGGTCGAGCTTGGAGAGGAGAAAGCTTAAGTAGTGTGGCTCGGGCATTCCATCGAACACCTTGTGTGCATAGGAGGTGAGCTAGAGCACCACCAAGCCCTCTCCCCCTCGGCCAGAAAAAAATAGAGCAGTGTGCTCTGCTCTCACGCGAGGGGGTATATATAGGCACTTCATTGGTCCCAGTTGGTGGCATGAACCGGGACTACAGGTGAGCCTTTGGTCCCGGTTCAAGCCACCAACCGGGACCAATGGTGGTGGTCCAGGAGCGAGGCCCATTGGTCCCGGTTCATCCCACCAACCGGGACCAAAAGGTCCAGATGAACTGGGACCAATGGCCCACACGGCCCGGCCGGCCCCCTGGGCTCACGAACCGGGACCAATGCCCCCATTGGTCCCGGTTCTGGACAGAACCGGGACTAATGGGCTGACCCGGCCTGGACCAAAGCCTTGTTTTCTACTAGTGTCACGGGTACAGAAGGTTGCGGCGGTGGAAATAGGATTTCGTGGTGCTCCTCGATGGTTTCATGGTACGTAGGTATATATAGGAGGAAGAAGTAGGTCGGTGGAGCTACGAGGGGCCCACGAGGGTGGAGGGCGCGCCCGGGGGGTAGGCGCGCCCCTGCCTCATGGCCTCCTTGTTGATTGCTTGACATCCACTCCAAGTCCTCTGTATCACATTTGTTCCAAAAATCACGCTCCCAAAGGTTTCATTCCGTTTGGACTCCGTTTGATATTCTTTTTCCATGAAACACTGAAATAGGCAAAAAAACAGCAATTTGCACTGGGCCTTGGGTTAATAGGTTAGTCCCAAAAATAATATAAAAGTGTATAATAAAGCCCATTAAACATCCAAAACAGAATATATAATAGCATGGAGCAATCAAAAATTATAGATACGTTGGAGACGTATCAGTTACCCACCATTCTCTCTGACCAAGCTCCGACGCGGTAGGGCCTTCGCCACTTGCTCGCTGCCGCAGTATGGGCAGATCCCGGCTGCTGGCGCCCTCCTAATAACATCTCGACGACCCTCAATTTACAACTTGCTCCGGCCTTGCTCCAGTGCCCATCTTCCCACGTTGCTGCATGTGGATCTTCTTTAGTTGTTTGCTTAAAACGTATCTTGGTCGGCGTACTTTCCATCTTGCAATCTCATCCTCAAACCATTTTGATAAACAACCATGCTGGTATCTTTTCCTTATTACATGGAATATGTTACTTTTTTGTCGGCGTATGTGTCTTCAACTCGTGTTATTGGCTAGTAATTGTTTCCTTTCTACCTCATTTTTGCAAACAGGGCTATCCATTTCACCTCGTTGCTATTGTGACCTTCTGGTGAACTGCACAAATCACTTTTTTCTTAAGAGTGTTTTGTGCAGTTCCGCCAAAATGTCACATGGGCAACATTTTTACATTTCTATGGGACTGCAAAAAGGGAGATTGGTTTTGCTATCCTCCTCATCCAACTCCGTGCCTAATCTTCTCCAACAAGTAGTTAGTCCTAAAGAGAGATCGCAGAGGTGACCGGCTTCTATTTGTGTGTGTTATGTTTCATCATCTAGTTCCACTATGATTGTAATCACACTGACTGGATATCTTTGCAAACAGGGATGGTCAGCTCGATTTTAGTGGAGCTGCACAAAATGATCGGATTGTGGTGTCCTCCGTACACCCCTTTTTGGCTACAACGCTGGTTGAAACTAGCTGCCAAGCAATGAACACTGTGCCCAGGAAATGGACCCATGCCTACGAACAACATCGATCAAGTATATATTTTTCTTTATTCGTACACCTTCTCACAACTTTGTCTTCAGTTGTCATGTGAAACTGGCGCTGATCTGTGAACCATTGAGATGCATTAGCAGCCATGGTAGTTTCATTTGTATTTGATGGAATGTTGTAACGAGATAATCTTGAGGCAAGAGGACACATGAATCCTAAGTTGAAACCTTTTTTTCCCGCGGGAACCAAAGTTGAAACGTTCATATCATCACAGTACAATTTCATTAAAATTATGCGTACATATAAACAAATCCTGAAGGATTGATAGCAATGCTAGAAACAATTCAACTTCGTTTCGTTGACATGTGGGACATCCTTCATCCGGTTCCACCTACCGTGCAACAATATTGAGTGCACAACTGCAGGGAAAGATTCACCCTGGTTGTTGCGCCGCATTAGTAATGACTAGTGAGCAGTCAAATCACAGAGCCCCACCTTCCCACAGTAAGTTGCTCGGACGAAGCAACCATCATTTCTTTGTTCCTTGAATCCGCTCATACTCCCATATTCCTAGAGTAATAAGTTGCTCGGGCGAAGCAACCATCACTTCACCTTTCCCACAGTAAGTACCTCCTTGGGCCCACTGAAAAATCACTTTTCTCTCTCCATCAAGTGCATTTATTGTCAATCTAACCCTATCACCGAAACACCTCTTTGGCTATAGTTAGTTTAGGGTCAGTCATGAGTTAGTCTAACCTCTACCTAATTTAGAGTATCCAAACACGAGTAGTATAGGACATGCAAGTTCCTCAAAGCATATAGTCAAATTCGTACGTGAAAGGAACTTTTTTCTTTTTGAAAACATAACGTGAAAGGATCTTCGAATGATATAATTTTCAAATTAGATAAAATCTTATCAATAGTCAAAGGCATACTAGAAGAATACATTAGGCCCTACTCCCTCCGTCTAGGTGTATAAGTCACCTTACGAAAACCAAATAATCCCAAAATACTTAGGCGCGGTGCATTAGCTCACCTCGTTTCTTGTTTCTTGACATATCCACCAATAAGAAATGTGGGACATGCAATGGTTAATTCATTGTATGCAATGCTATTAATTAGCAAATAAATATTAATTTCTCTCGTTTTCCCCTCTTCCTTGGTCACGGTGCACAATCTAAGATGACTTATTCACTAGACGGAGGGAGTATATAAAATCTTACCAATAGTCAAAACCAAGTGTTACTACTACACCAAACAAGTTCAAAACGAGAAACTAGATCCACTCACGGCATGACACGCCTGTCTCGTTTGGTCCGTCGGTCAAAGTGCTTCCTCTTCTTGGCATAACAATAGAGTACAGTAATTTTTTTTAGAATGCTCTTGGCATGTCACTAACATGGGATGAGTTAACCGACCTCAATAGATGGCAAAAACGCCAGCCCGCCACACTTTGAGAGAGACGAGGTGCAAGAAGCGATACAGGCTGGTGGATTACTAGAGCTAGGTGTCGCACGGAGGCCAAGAAATATGGTGATAGCGTGGGTTGGCCATGTACAGTATGATGTAACTACACTGGGCTGTCGTGTTTCGTACTCTTCTGGTCTACTGTGGAGATGACTGGTTGATTTTATATCACTAAATAATATAAAATATTATGAGTGCAGATGCTCCACCACGAGGTTCCTTGCTCCTTCTCGGTCGTCGGGAATCTATGTTCTTCCACTCTTTTTTTACATGAGCTGTGTTCATCCTTTTGCCAACACACAGGGCATCTAGCATCAAGGTGCACGTGTCATGCAAGAAAATGGAGATAAGCAGTGCGTAAGTGAGTCGTGCACTACGATGGCACCTAGTACTACGGAATATTTTTCCTCCTCGATGGCACGTGAATAGTGCATGTACTCAATGACGGAGCACGAGATGGTAGCCATGGACATGGTCGGCCCTTTTTGGAGAGAGTACTAAATACGTACTCCCTCCATTCCAAATTACTCATCGTGGTTTTAGTTCAAATTTGAACTAAAACCACGATGAGTAATTTGGAACGGAGGGAGTATTAAATTTGATGTGTCCCATCAACTCGCAGAACGACGAGAAGCACACACTAAATGACAAAGCACGGGATGGTAGCCACGGACATGGTCAACCCTTTTTGGAGACTAATGCACTACTTTTGATGTGTCCGATCTACTCGCAAACGAGGATAAGCTTTTCTTACTAGTAGTACACTATCTACTGTAGTACCATCATCATTGTTCGACTTTCGGAAGAGGCGAAGAGCCAAGCGCACGGTCACCTACTCATAGTATAACCGGCCGTGTTTGCACTAATATTTTAACGTAGTACCTGGGTGTATTACTCCAGTAGTCATCACACATGAGCCAATTGATTTGCACCCTTCCATGCTCCATTTTGTCTTGCGTTCCTTCCTCCATCCAGCATGCTAACAAGTGGGCCCAATGCTCATGTATACCAAAGTTTTGACCAAGTATTTAACCAAGACGTACATGATTGACGAGGAGCACGTGGCAACTTAAGTTCGTTAATCAACTAGATTAAAGTAATAGTACAATCTTAGGAGTGTTGCCATCATATTATTTATATTCGTCCATGTACTTCCAGTCGGGCCAAAATTCTAGTATGTGCGTGTACTTGCGCTGTTTGTACTCCCGGCTGGAAGAAGAAGCACCCAAGAGACCGACTATACGTACGCTATCAAACAGAATCGACTAATAAGCAAGAGATATGATAGAATTGATTCACGAGATAACAGACAGAGGAATAGCAGGAGGCGATCTCATCAGGTATAATTATCTCGACGTAGAGGGCGACGTCAACTGTGCTTCGTTCGGTTTAGAAAAAAGAGGCCCGGACCTTTTTTTCCGATACAACAAAAATACCATGGTTTCTGGTATCCTATGGTTTACAAAACTTTAGTTTTTCCTGAAGCCAAACGCATCAAAGTATTTAAAACCATTGTTTTTTAAGAAACCACAGTATTATCAGAAAACTTTGAAAAAACCTTGCTGCCAAACACAGACTAAGTGTTTTGGGATTATTTGGTTTTCGTACGATGACACCTAGATAGAGGGAGTATTATACTTGAAGGCTACAAGGTTGGCTATAGATGACGTGGCAATGTCATGTAGCCATCAGCTGGCTATACTATTAACCATGCTCTGATAATACTACTATATTTAGGAACGGAGGGAGTAGTTTGCATGCATGATACAGCCTATAATACTCCCATTACAACCAGCCTGGTAGAATTAAAGTACCTAATCTAAATGGTCACTGCCCGATCTCTTTGTCCTCCTCCAGCATCCGACAGAAGAAGAATCAAGCAAGACACCGGTTGTATTCGCCGGTGTCGCCTCGGCGGTGGCCTTCATGGGATACAATCGGCGACGACCTCCCGTTTTATACATTTGCTCGATGATTGCGGTGGGCGGGGACGTGCTGCCCATCATCTCATCCACATCCGCATAGCCGCATCACCTCATCGACATCCACGTCAGCTTCTTTCTCCGCCTGCATGTCGCGGCTACGCGCGAGTCGACAACGGATGGCGCAGTCGCAGACAATGAAGGTGCTGTACAACGCGGCGGCATCGAGGGCAGCGATGATGCCTGTGCTGCCATGCTCCCCGACAAGCCGGCATTGAGCAAGTCGACACTCTTCCTCGAGCTGTATTGGAGAGGCTAGCTACGGAACCACGCGCTAGCTTAGTGCGGCAACTGCCTCCAATGGGCTAGGCGAGGTAGGTGGAGAAGCGAGTTTCCGGTCTCGACGGGCCACCCAGACGGATTTTATGCCGGAGAACTGCTCTTCCTGCTCATCGGATGCCGCCAAAAGAGTGGATAAAATTGTGGAAGGAGGAGCTTGGCCGGCGTCCTGCTCCTGAATGGACGTGTGTGGCCGGTGTTCGTTTCTCGCATTCCACGCGGGTTTCTATACCTATACTATCTTCTTCTTTTCTATCTATATATAGTGTACCAATTTTAAGTAGGACTAAGAACATCAATCATAAGCATTGATCTTCTATATCCAACGACCAATATCAGTAGGATTGCATGAACAGTACACTGCTGCTACCTCACATGTGTTCTAGAACAATCATGTATCCTTTCTATAAAAAAGAAGCCCATAACTAGCTCCAATGTGCTGTGTTGCCACATGACCACCAGATGGTTTGATTGATCCCAATCGAGATGGTTTAGTAGGAGAACATTCATATTTCTCAAAAAAAATAACACGTTGAAAAAGTGAAGCAACATGCAGTTTTTGTTAAATGAACGTACAATTTTATGGCATGAATACTACTTCCCGCTTTTATAATATTGAACTAATATCAGCATTTATACATCACTATAATTCCTTTTTCTTTGAATCTATTAGCACACATATTACTTCTTTTCAATTTACCAAAATTAATCTATTATATTAAGACGTGCCTTGCACATGTATACATACTAGTAAATGTAGGTTTTTGAATGCGGCGAGGAGGCGGGTACAACTGGGAGTGCAGCGGGCAGTGCCCTGGGCTGACATGTTGCTTCAAATGGCGGACGCAGTGAGAGGTCACGTCCGCCCTGACCCCCTTGACCGTGGACCTTGACGGTGTACGTCACCTTGCGTCCAAATCTGAGATGCCATGTGTACCAGATGAATGACTCCAAGCTCGACCATCGTGATGCAAGAAGTGCGAGCCGGGGAACACTGTTGGAGACCCCCCCCATAATTTTCCTTGTCATCATCTGATTCCTAGAAGATCTCACCCACATGATCATTAGGCATGTAGCCGCCTTCACAGAAAACGTGCGCAGAAGGAGTAGAGGCGACTGGGGACACACCATGTCGTGTGCACTCCGTATGTGCTCATGTGCGTGCAGTGTGCATGCTTTTCCATTGGTGCTAGCTCTAAGGCCAAGGCTGCGGTCGTCTTTGTCTCCGGCTAGTCATTGAGCAACGACGGCAAAGAGGTGTTGCAAGAGATGCGTAGGCGCCATTGTGTGCGAGCTTCGCTGTAGCACGATGAAACAGACATCGCCGCAGATGGCACACGCCTCCATGCAGCCGCATGTGTGCGCATGCATGTGTTATTCATGTGCATTCTGCGGCCGAGTGTGTGTGCATGCATGTGTTGTGTACGTGCGTTGTGTGCTCCATGTTGTGCGTGTTTGTGCATGAGTTGGATCGGCATGACTTAGTGCATCACCGTGTGTACATGCATGACTACATGCGTCCTATACATGCGTGGCTTCTTGCATGGTTATCAATATCAACTAATAAAATATATTCAACTTAGCATCCTGATGTATCGTCTCTTGTGGTTAGTGAAGAGTTCATGTTCTTTTATTTGTTTATAGGTGGGCAGGCGGGAAAAAACAGGTGAAACACGCAAGGTTCCTTGCAGATGCTCTACCGTGAGGTTCCTTGGTCCTTCTCAGTCGTCGGGAATCTATGTTCTTCCACTCTTTTTTATGTGAGCTTTGTTCATCCTTTTGCCAACAGGCGAGACATCTAGCATCAAGGTGCACGTGTCATGCAAGAAAATGGAGATAATCAGATAATCAGTGCATAAGTGAGTCGTGCACTTCGATGGCACCTACTCCTACTATGCAATATTTTTTCTCCTTGATGGCATGTGAATAGTGCACGTACTCAACGACGAAGCACGGGATGGTAGCCATGACATGGTCAGCCCTTTTTGGAGAGAGTATGTACTAAATAACTTTGATGTGTCTCGTCAACTGGTAGAACGACGAGAAGCTTGCTTACTACTCCTTATCCCTCGCCAACGCATGCGCGGTGGCTCGTAGCACGAGGAGAAACTTTTGCTTACAAGCGGTGGACGTGCAGCAGTTCATTTGGTGTTAGATTGCCAGAAGTACTACTTTAGTACCACCATTATTGTTCGACTTCCGGAAGAGGCAAAGAGCCAAACGCAAGGTCACCTACTAACCTTAGGCTAGCCATAGTGGGAGTAACATAAGTAGGAGTACCTCCTTTTTTATTCTAGAAACAACCACACGCAAATATTGGACGGTAGCAGCACAACAGCTGAATTAAAAATCGAAACCTTCCCGCCCGGCGCCAGCTGAGCCCGCCGCTCCACATTGATGGCAAGTCAGGGCAACGTGACCTCTCACTGCTTCCGCTGTTGAAGCGGCGCGCCAACCGAGGGCACCGCCCGCTGCACGCCTCACATTTCAGACTACACATACTTTGTGAGACAAAAGGTGGGGCCATTATTAATGATATAGTATTATACTAAAGGGACTAACTATTGTAAGCAGGCTACGTATTAGGTTGGTTCTAGATGATGTGTCAACTTCATATAGCCGGATGTTGGCTATACTATTAACCATGATCTAAGTGTGGTGTGAGTCGGAAAATTTATTAAGTCATTGATTAATAATTAATGGACGCCTTAATTACTCAGCCCACTACAAAAAAAGACACATCCATGACATTTAGGGCCGAACAAATTTTTTTTCTGTCATACTTATGACACTTCTATGACGATAATTGTGACAAAACCTGGTATCATCATAGATGTGGTGGGCTCCTACTTCTATGACAAAAACCATGACAGAAAATGGGCTTTTCGTCCTGGGCGGGCCGGAGACGCAGCTGCATGACATTCTTTGGGCCGTCCATGACGGAAAAAATCATGGTAGAAGCGAGGGCGAGGAAAATATCGGGGTGTTCCCGGTTACGGTGGGTGGTCGGGGCCGAGCGATGCACGGAGGTTTGCGCGTTTCTCGCGTACACGCACGCGCGTGGGTGCGAGGCGTTGGGCTCTAACTGAACCCGAGCGACTGCACTGCAGGCTACGCGTTACTGAACCTGAGCGATTGATCGATGGCTGTTAACTGAAGCCGATCGAGTGATTCCTTCGCTACTGCTGCTAACTGA
This sequence comes from Triticum aestivum, assembly GCF_018294505.1. Taxonomy (NCBI): domain Eukaryota; kingdom Viridiplantae; phylum Streptophyta; class Magnoliopsida; order Poales; family Poaceae; genus Triticum; species Triticum aestivum. The sequence goes on from NC_057797.1 coordinate 613,008,707, forward strand.
AGCCGACCGATGCTTCCTCTGGATGAACAGTGAGTGTTGCTGGGGGGTTCGGATGAACAGTTCCTGGTGGGTGTGGAAGAACAGGACCCCGTGGTGTTGCCTTTGGATGAACAGGACCCTGATCGATCGAGCTAGTTGGGGCTGGATGAACAGGACCCCGTGGATGGCTGGATGAACAGGACGACCCCGTGGAGGGCTGGATGAACAGTAGATGGTGGAGGGCTGGATGAACAGTAGCCCTTGGAGGGGTGGTTGAACAGGAGCCCGTGGAGAGGGCTGGTTGAACAGTAGCTGGTGGAGTAGCGCGCGGTGGAGGTTGGATGAACAGGAGCCCATGGATGAACAGTCACAGGTGGAGGCTGGAGGAGGTCGACGGTGGATGAACAGTAGCCCGTGGAGGCTAGAGGGGTCAACGCTGGCGATGAACAATATCCCGTGGAGTCCCGTTTTGCGGTACGCCACACCCCTCCCGATGAACATGACCCCCATTTCGACCGTAGCGCTCCAACACAAGTCTGTTTCCTCCGTTTTGCGGTACGCCACACCCCTCCCTATCAACAGGACCCCATTTCGATCGTAGGAGGTCCAACACAAGTCTGTTTCCTCCGTTTTGCGGTACTCCAGACCCCTCCCGATGAACAGGATCCCGTTTCGAACGTGGCCGGTCGAACATAAGGCCATTTCCTCTGTTCTGTGGTACACGAGGCCTCGTTTCCATCGGCTGTTCTGTCCAAGCCGGTTGGCTCCCACGTGTTCCGTTGCCTCCCCATGAACACGACGCATTATGTTGCCTCCCCATGAACACGATGATGATGCAGTTTCTCCGTTCCGACCCCGCCATGTACACGAGCCCTGGCCATACGTACGCGCGAGTAGGCGTTCGAGACCCCGCCCATGTGTACGTATGTAGCCGTATTTACTTTCTTGCACCCTGGCCACTGTACGTACATGTACATGCTACATGCACGCCTCTACTAGCACACGTGCGCGCTCTACATCGACCAGTATGTACGTACACGTTCGCGACCAGAATGACAACGCTATGTACGCTTCGACCAGGTGGGTCCCGACTATCAAGCACTTCCTTACGTGCGAAGATATAGCTGGTGGGTCCCAGCAGTCAGGGGGCGAATCATTTTTTTGCCCAGACACACTAGCGTGTGAAGATGTAGCTGGTGGGTCCCAGCAGTCAGGGGGAAACGTTTTTTCGCAAAATACGGTGGCCCGTCCTATGGGTCCCCGCTGTCAGGTGCAGGAATAATAATTTTGCGCATAATAAGGAGGCACTTCCTTGCGGCTGCCATTGACCCAACTGTCAGCCTCTCCATGTATAGTAATCTTCTGATGGAAGTAGGTCATTGACCACATTGACCACACTGTGCCGAGAGCACCAAGGTGGTGGACGACGACGAGCCCTAGGATGGGGACGACGCGGAGCCAGGGAAGACGCGGCAGTGGATGCCCACGTGGAGAGGAGTACGAGGGTTCACTGGTTCGGCTGCGGTGTGAGGCTGCCATCGCCGCAGAATAACAGGGGGTGTGGGTGAGTAGAGGGATGGCCTGGCTAGCGGTGGGAGTAGTAGGGGGCGGTGAGGCCTCCGCGGCATCACAGCCGGCCACGGGAGGCAGGAGCACGCGGCACGACCGGCGCTGGTTTGGGCGGCTGGAGCAAGAAGACCAGAGGTTGAGGAAGCACTACGGCTGTTGCATGGACATCGTACGGTCACTGGAGCTATAATCATTCATATATTAACTAAGTTGACAAAGCCCTCTGTCCTCATCAACTTAGTAGGCCCACAAGTCAGCCTCCCACTATGGTGGGTCCCAACTGGCATGGGGGTTTTCATTTTTTTGTGTGCAATAAGGAGGCAGTTCCTTGCGTGTGAAGATATAGTTGGTGGGTTCGGCCTGTCAACGGAGGGAACGTTTTTTTCACGAAATACAGAGGCCCTTTCGGTGGGTCCCAGATGTCAGGTGGAGAATCATTATTTTGCGCGTAATAAGGAGGCATTTCCTTGTGTGCGGCCGTGGACCCAGCTGTCAGCCTCTCCATGTATAGTCCACTTCCGATGGATGTCGTTCGTTGACTACGTTGACCACGCCGCGCCGAGAGCACCAGGGTTGTGGACGACGGCGAGGCCTACGAAGGGAACGACACGGAGCCGGGGAAGACACGGCAGTGGCTGCCCAGGCGGTGGAGAGTATGAGGGTTGACTGGTTCGGCTGCCGTCGCCGGAAAATAACAGGAGGTGTGGGTGAGTAGAGGGATAGACAAGCCAGGGATGCGAGTATATGATGGGGCCATGAGGCCTACCCGGCAGCACAGTCGGCCACGGGAGGCGGGAGCAGGCGGTTCCAACGGCGCTGGTTTGGGCGACTGGGGCAGGAAGATCAGAGACTGAAGAAGCACGATTGTCGTTAGATTGACATCTAACAGTCTGACGCTGGTAGAGTCGATTGTTGACTAAGTTTATTTTTTGAGAAACCTGGTGTACGCATGAACTTAGTAGGCCCACAAGTCAGTCTCAAAATCTGTGGCAGACAACATAGAGCCCATTTGCTAATTTTAATAATTTGCAGCCCATTTGCTAATTCTTAAGTAATTTATTACAACCCATTTTCTACCCAGGACCACGGTCAAAAAGTTCAACCTTATTTTGCATATTTTGGTGGAGTCCGAACTTTTGTAATCCCGAAATGATAAACATTTTTAAGAACTTATTGATTTGCCAAAAATCGTTTTGTTTTTGTAAGCAAATGAGACGTGGGACAATTGAGTTGGTTTAAGGGAAAACCAGTGGTAAAAAAATTAGCGCTGGGAGGGAAAACAACAACAAAAATAAGGATGTCAATATGAAAAGGGAATTTTATGTATTTTCAATATAATGATACGTGTATATGAACTAGTAAAACTATAGGTAGAGATTAGAAAACGGATGTAGGACATGTGTTTCAAGAGGAAAATATAACTGGGCTGTGTGTTTGATTCAGTAAAAAAACAGCATGCGGATGTTGTAAGACAAAATATAACTAACGCTGGCGGGCCAGAGGCCAGTAGATACCTGCTGGTCTTTGTGCCCCATTGTCGTCATGGGCTGGGCCTGTTAAAAACAAAACCAAGCCTGGGCAGTCTACAGCCCAGTTGAAACTTGCTCGACCTGAAAAAACAATATACGTGCTCAATAAACGAGAGAATTCTGCAAGTACATACTGATAACTGGGATGCAACAGGGATATTGTTTTTTCATCGTGATAATAAGTGCATGCACTTGTTTCCAAAAATTTGGAGAACTGGGAATGCGAATGGCAGGTGCTTATGCTACCCATCAAATAAAAATCAGGTGCCTGAAAATTCGTTTCGAAACAAATGATTCAGCTTTATATCCACATCAACCCTCGGCATGATGGTTGGAAGCAAATGCCAAGTTCATACCAAAAGATCGTTAACAACAATACCAACTTGCAAACGACAAGGTAGTACAAGTACCAATACCAAACTAACTTATAATCTTTTTACTCCTGGCTCTAGTGTTCGTCTGGTAGAAAATCTTGCAGAGGACCAGCTCCCGCTCCTTCTCTTACTCCAGGTCCCCGAGGTGGTACTAGTGCAGCACCTAGTTGGTCCTCTGCTGGCCGAAGTTCTTGTTGGTGTGCAGCACCAGAACCTTTTTGTTGCCCGTCTGCCGGCCGTTGACCATCACCGGAAAGGTACTGCCGGTGTTGTGCTACATCGCATGCATGCTGCACTCTGACTATATCTTGCGACGCGTCCATGTGCCCCTTGTGAACACCCTGGAATTGAGCTGGAAGAAATGCTTGCTTAGGCCACTCTATGTGATACCTGCAGTATTGTCGAATACATGTTTTAGTGTATGTAGTTGGCATTTTCATAACATCTTTGGCATGTTGCAGTCACTTGTTTCACTTTTTATTAACTATCGAATTATAATTGCTTCACTAGGTCTGCGTCTAAAAAGAAAAATAGATCTATAAACAAAGGAATATGTTTGTGCAAGTAGACGGCCGATTGGTGTCTTACTTTGAAGTTTCTCAGGATGGGTGTAGCATATGTTGTGCTCGTTGTCGATGGTTGGTATGAACAAATCGAAGAGAGGGTGAGATCTCGCGCTGTCAGCACTCACTTTGGCCTCAAGGTGCTCGATCAGCTCCTGATCCATGGGATCAAACTTGACGCCAGCCGGCTGCACTGGCCAATCTTTCTTCGACTTGCATCGGTTAATTCCAGTTATATGGTACTCAATGTAAGATCAATCGACTATTTTAAGTGAATGATGAAAGATTTCGACAGATAAGTAGTACTCCAAATCGGAAGTCCAGAATACCCGAACACGCCGCCGGGATTCTTGTGTCACCTCACGCGCAGCGTGTTGTCACTTCAATTCAATGTGTGGACATGATGAATAATTTGACCGACGTATACTAGTACTGCTACTATACTACTTACTAGTCGTATTTAGTGTCACATTTTAACCATAGATTTAACTAACAAGTACGCACTTGAAGCCTAATTGATATATATATATATATACTGCACATCATCTCCATCATCATTATCAGTACATCTGTAAGTGCATCTAGTTCCCCTTAGTGATTTTGGTGTATTGAAGACTTATAGGTTAAGGGACTGATGCGTTTGTGAGTGTACACAGGACTATAAGTCTATGAGGAGTTTGATATTTATAGAGAAAGTCGACCCCTAAAAATGAAGTTCTTCGACTGAAGACTTTGGATTTCTAAAGACTTTCTGAAGACTTTGAGAGTGAAGAAATCGGTGTGACCTTGAAGACTTGCTATTCATGCGAGGAACATGAAGCATGAAGACTTTTGTTTTCGTAGTTTCATTTTCTCTTTCTTGAGTCATAGGAAACATCGTACTGTTAAAGGGGGTCGAAGAAATACTAAGGAAAAATTTCCATGTGATGCTCAACTCAAAATCCTACACCTACCAATCCCTTCAAGTGAAGCCATTGGAAATCTCATATCAGTTCAGTCAATTTCTTCAGTGACAGAGACAAAGATCTTCTGGTCTCTGAGGAATTTGTTCTGACTGAGGAGTTAGGAATTCACCAGTGCGGATTGCCTACATAGTGAGGAACATGATAGCCCTGAGGAATTTGAACCTCAAATTTCCGACCATTGATGTGCTACGTGCCAGGTGTCCCAAAATATCTTATCCACCTAATGGTCATATCATTGAAGGGCATTTATGTCTTATCATGTTGGGCTGCTCCCTAGGCTATAAATAGCCGCCCCTACAACCACTAGTTGGTTGGCTGCTCCGAGAAAACTTGACAGTTGTCATTTGAGAGCAACCCATCCTCCGAGGACTTTGAGCGAAAATCATCGAGTGAGGAAAAACCCCAAACCCAAAAACCTACAAACCCAAAGTGATTGAGCATCACTAAAGAGATTGATCCTGCGTGGATCCGACGCTTTTTACCTTTGAAGACTGTGCTTCTTCCAGACGGTTAGGCGTCATGGTCTAGAGCATCCAAGAGGAATTGTGGATCGCCGAGTGACCGAGTTTGTGAAGGTTCGGAAGTCACCTGAAGACTTACCACGAGTGATTGGGCGAGGTCTGTGTGACCTTAGCTCAAGGAGAATACGGTGAGGACTTGGTGTCCCGAGCTGCGTGCTCAAGACTGGGTGTCCGGGACTGTGTGTCCTAGAGTTTAAATACTCAGCCACTCCAACCAGATGTACAACTGAGACAACAGTTGGAACTGGTCTACCGAATCATTATCTTCACTGAGCTTACTAGTTCTATTTCCTCAACCCTTTCATTTCCACATTACTGTGTTCAGTGTTTGTTCATATCTGTGTTTGAAGACTTTGGCTGAAGACTTTGTCAATTTCCTCAGTTCAATTTCTTCAGTCTATTTGTCTTCATCCTATGTTATCCTGTGATTACGCTTTCTGTACTCTGTTCTTGTCTTCATTTCATCATGATGACTATGCTAGTTTTCTGTTATGCTTACTTTTGAGTACTTATTCCGCTGCAAGTAGTTCTTCACTAAGGAATTTCCTCACCGACAAATTCCTCAGTGAAGAATTCATAAAAATAACCTATTCACCCCCTCTAGTCGATATAACGCACTTTCAATTGGTATCAGAGCAAGGTACTCCCTTGTTTTGTGTGATTTTGGTTTACCGCCTGGAGTTTTAGCTATGTCGACCGCAGGTATGATCAAGGTCTCTGCTGGGTGTCCTACCTTCGATGGGACAGACTACCCCTACTGGAAGAAAAAGATGCGAATGCATCTTGAGGCAATTGATAACGACATCTGGTATGTGGTGGAAAATGGTGTTCCCTCCGTCTCACCCTCACTGAATGCTACCGATGTGAAGAGATTCAAGCAACTCGAGTCACAAGCGAAGAATATCATATGTGGCCATCTGAGAAAAGGACAATATGGAAGAGTGAGTGCTTTGGAAACTACTAAGCTTATCTGGGATAGGCTGTCCAAAGTCAATGAAGGAGTCTCAACACAGCGTGACTCTCGAGTTGATGTTCTTAGAAATCTCTTCAACCGCTTCAAAAGACTCGACAATGAAAATGTTCAACAAACCTTTGATCGCCTCACTGACATCTCAAATGAGCTTCAAGCACTTGGTGCCACTGACATCACCGACCATGAGGTGGTGAAGAAATTGTTGAGATCGCTTGATTCCTCATTTGATACTCTAGCATTGATGATACAAGAGTGTGCTGATTACAAGTCACTTGATCCCGCTGATATCCTCGAGAGGCTAAATACTCATGAATTCCAGCTTGCTGAAAAGAGAGATCTCTATGGTTCGAGCTATGGCAGAACACGTGCCCTGAAGGCCAAGGCAGTGTCTGAATCTGAATATGAAGAATCTGGCAGCAGCCTTGGTGATCCTGAAGAATTGAGCCAAGACCTAGCACTGCTCGTGAAGAAATTCCAGAAGCTCTCTAGACGTGGCCACTTTGTAAAATCTTCAAGGAGCAATGATTCCTCATACATTGACTACAAGAGAAGGCTATGCCACAAATGCAAGAAACCTGGTCATTATAATCAAGATTGTCCTCAATGGGAAAAGGAATCAAAGAAGAAGAAATACAAGGATTACAGTTCTGATGATGCGAAGAAGAAGAAATCGTCAAAATCTTCATCATCAAAATCCTCGAAGTCTTCATCTCACAAGAAGAGCAGTTCCAAGAAGGCTCGGGCATTCATTGTTAAGGAAATGGACTCTGAGGCTGAATCTGAGGAACATGAGGAAGAGGAGGCATCTGAGGAGTCCAAGTCTGGTGCGGCGAGTCTGGCTCTCGCTGCAGCATTCGTCAGCAAGTCTATCTTCAACTCTGAAGAAAATGACCTCACCAACAAAGTTGATTAAGGCACTGATGACTATGCTCCCACCTATTGCTTCATGGCAAAGGGTGCCCAGGTACTCAAATATACCTCCTCTGAATCTAGTGAAAATGAATCTGATGAAAACCTCAAGCCCAGCTACTCTAAACTTGCTAAGATTGCTGTGCAACAACAAAGGGCTTTTGAAAAGGTTCAAAACATGCTAGACAAAAGTGATGATATGTTGGGTGAAGAAATGGATCGCACTAAAGCCTTGACTGAAAATCTTCAGAGACTTCAGTTTAGGTTTGACAACCTTCAAGGCCATCATAACACTCTCTTATCTGATCATGAGAAGCTTTATTATGAATTTCTTCAGAGAAAGCAAGATCTTGAGAAGCTAAGAGTGAGTTATGAAGATCTTCAGAAGGAGCGTGATTCATTACTTGCTCAACAAATCAGCACTGCTCAGGAAGAATTTGTTCCTCCATGCTTAAAATGCATTGAACGTGAATCTGCTAATTCTTCACCCGAATGTTCAAATGCTTCACATGCTACAAATTCTTCAATTGTCTCTGCTATCACTAATTCCTCATCTGAGGACATTGCTAGTATCACTGACGATGCAGGGCTGAAGGAAATGTACATGACAGGCATGTACAAAAGCCTCAAAGGGCATCAGACTCTTTGTGATGTGCTTAAAAAGCTGATCCTCAACAGGAACCCTAGGAAAGAGGGTATTGCCTTTGAGAGAAAACTCAATGCTGATGGTACATATTGGAAGCCTGAGCAGTACCCCAAAACCTCATGGGTTGCTGCAAAGGGACCTCCAGTTGATCCATCTAATCTATCTGGCTTTACATGTGAATCTCCTCATTCTTCTAATGATTCATTTGACTCCAACTATAAACTATTCAAAAATCAGAATGGTGAAGTATTTGCTAGATATGTTGGCACTAACTGCAGGAACGGTTCCCCTATGAAGAAAATCTGGGTTCCCAAAAGGTGTCTTGAAAGTCTTCAGGTGAATGTCCTCGTGACACCACCTGTGAAGAATAGGAACCTCAGATCAAATTCTTCATATGGACCAATTTCTTCATATGGATCCAAGTCCTCATACGGACCAAATTCCTCACGTGGATCAAATTCCTCAAAAGGATCAAAGTCCTCACATGAATATCATCGTGCTAAAAACTCTGTTTCGCAGGGAAGAGCTAAGGGCTATGAATATGTGCATTATTCCTCAAACCATTATGTTCATAAGTCCTCAAAGAATTTCTCTGCTTATTCATATGCTTACCCTAACTCCTCTTATGTGAAACGAAATGGATTGGCTTCTATGCCACCTTTCTCTTATGGAGCTCGCAGAGTGATGAACTCTTTGCCACCCCTTCAGATGTGGGTGGTGAAGAAAAAGAACTAATCTCTTCCGCAGGGTCAAGTCTCCAGACGTACTTTAACGTCTGAAGAATTTGCTAGAGGCCAGACAAAATGCCTGAAAGGACGCAGGCTAATCATGAAGAAATGAACTTTCATTTCTCACGTCCTCATACTGCTTTATGTCACGACCGGATTTTCCAGACATTGATTTCTAGAAAATGGCCGTCGTGCTCACCAGCCCTAGGATTACTGTTAGCTGATGAGGTACCAACTTGATACAGAAATTCCAAGCAAAAATACAAAATATGTAGTACAAGACCATTGTGGCCTATGAGTACGTCAAATGGTTTCTAGTGGTCGATGGCGGAAGCGGTTTGTGAGTCGTCAGTGTCTATGGGACTCCATTTCCCACAGGAACAGCTGACCAGGTCAACTCCTATCTTCGCGAGGCTGCTATCACCGTTGCTTAGTTTCCAGGGCTGTCACCGCAACGCTCCTCTCCAAGCAGAAATCTGGCCAAGACAATAGCCAGGGACAAGCCAGTGAGTACTTTGAATGTACTCGCAAACATTATGAACACTGGGATAATATAATTGATAATCATGCACTGAAAAATTCTATGATCACATCGTCAGTCATAAATAAAACATCTTTTATGCATGCAAGCAGGTTGTTTATATGCAACATGAATAAGCAATAATGGAGTGGGGAATAAAATGCCGCAGTCGGGCGTCTCAGCAACACCACATAAAGGGCTTATAAAATAAATAAATAACAAGCAATGCCACAGTCGGGCGTCTCAGCGACACCACATAAAGGGCTTATAAAATAAATAAATAACAAGCAATGCCACAGCCAGGCGTCTCAGCGACACCACATAAAGGGCTTATAAAATAAATAGATAACAAGCAATGCCATAGTTGGGCATCTCAGCGACACCACATAAAGGGCTTATAAAATAAATAAATAACAAGCAATGCCACAGTCGGGCGTCTCAGCGACACCACATAAAGGGCTTATAAAACAAATAATCACAATGAATATCCAGGAGGTAGAACCGTCCCAGGGATACTCAATGATATAATGGGTTAGTCCAAAATAATAATAACCATAATCTTCACAAGTCACAATCCAAGTTCTGGTTTTATCAAATTTTTTCCTCCGAAGACCGACACTAAGACCGACACTTGACCCATCCCAGACTGTAGTCCTTAACCATGGACACGGCTATTCGAATAGGTTTAATCTCTGCAGAGGGTGTACTCTTTACCCACGAGTAACGGATTCCTTTAGTCCATCGGGACTAATTCCGTCTACGGCCTTTTAGTTGAAAACACGCCTAACTTGCACACACCAGCTTAACTCATCGGTGTCTGGAATCACCCACGACACTTGTTAAGCAAAACTCTAAGTGGGGAGGCTACAACCTCGCGTAGCATGGGATCAAATTTATATCGTGCACTCTAAGGGGTGGCCTCCCCTCTCGGTCCCAACCGGAAACACCCATGCCCCCTGACCAGGTGGCATGCCTACCGGCTACAACCGACATCTTCCACCATGGACTCTCTGTACGGTGTGTGCTAGAAAGGGGTTGACGACTTACTGAACCGTACCCTACCCGCGGCAGGGACGAGTGGTAGTACGAGGCAAATATGGGGGTTACTGGAACAAGACTCGATCTATGGCCGACTCTGGAGGCTTATAAGTTCCCTGCATGACATGTATATCAAATATATTTCAACCGACGAAATCACCACCCATTATACCTTACTATGCCATACCGGACATAACTGTCCCGACGGGGACCGGCGACAAGCTCACTCCTACCCAAGGCAGAGGCTTTCCCGGATTCCTTTCCGGCATGCATGCAAGGCACATGAGGATGATTACCATCACAAGTATATTCATTTCCAACAGCAAGGAAATCACTAATATGCCTTCATGCAAATGATCACATCGCCACATAAAATAACGAGTTCTCCGAAATGAGATGGTGTTATAAACGAGTCAACTAACACACCAAAAATATTATGCCGGGGTTCAGAATGCTTGCCTTCAAGGTGTGGAGAGGTGGGGGTTCTCTCCAAAACTTTTGAAAGTTTTCTTCCTCTCTCCAAAATCCTATTTTCAATAAGTTTGAATTAACACACAATTTCAAAACAGCACAAAAAAGTTGTTTGAATTTTTTTTCAAATAAATATGATAAAAAACTAGACAAAAATTTAAAGAGGACAGAAAAAGAATCAATCAAAAATCATTTTCTGTTTAGAAGTTATAAGAGTTTTAATCTAGGGACTCATCTGTAATGAGACAGAAAGTTCCCAGGGGCTAACTTATAAAAACAGAAAATGATTCAATTGAAAATACGCCGGCCCAGAGGGGTGATGTACTTTGGCAGAAGACGCCTTCAGAAAACGGTTCGTTTAAAAAGAACTGAGAGGCTGACGGGCGGGTCCCACTCGTCAGGTTTGAATTTTCAAACGGGGGACGAAGCTCGTCGGCGCCCGAGAGCCGTGGTGGTCGCCGGCGGCGATCCACGGTGAGGCAGGGAGATCGGAGAGTACCTCCGTGTTCAGGGCGCCATTCCGCGTCTGTGGGAGGTGGTGGTGGTCGCCGACGAGTACCACATCGGCAGCGACGCTGGCTCCGGCGGACGGTGATTCAGGTGGTTGTGGACCTCGTCGGAGAGAGCTGTGAAGATCAAATTGGAGTGGGGGTTAGACTCTTAGTTGCTTGAGAGGGTTGCTGGCGAAGTTGGGGCGCCAGAGACGGCCTCACCGGAGCGAATCGAGGTGTAGGCCGAGGCGGAACGGGGCGGTCGGAGTCGGGGAAGAAGGGCCCCTCGAGGCTCCTCCAGTGGCCAGGCAGGGTCTAGTGAGATGGTGGAGTTGTGCGGGGGCGAGAGCAGGCTCGGGGGTGCTATATATAGCCGGCCCGAGTCGGTTGCCGCGAACGGATAAGTCCGGCGAGGTGATTACGGCGGTGCCGTGGTTGCACGGGAGGGTTTTGAGGTTGAGCGTCATCGTGGGCGTTCCCTGGTTCCGTTTAGGTGCTAACCGCGTCGAGATTTGGTTGCTTAGGGGGAGTTCGACGGAACGGGGCGACGCGGGCCCATCGGCGTCAGGGAGCACGCTCTATGCGTGCCGTGCCACGGCGACGGTGCCGCATGTGTGCGCTGGCAAGGAGATGGCCACGCGGAGCTACCAGGAGGATTGGGCGGCGCCGAACGGCGTTGAGCCACCGTTCTGCTCCCTGTGGCCGCTACGGTGGTTCGGCCGCCGCAAGACACGCCGGCGCAGGCGGGCCAGGGTGCCACCGACGCCAGGAAGGCGCCAAGCACGCGTGTGGAGCTCCGGACAAGCAGGCCAGGCGGCGAGCAACGTGCCAAGGGCACTGTGGACATGTGACTGAATCTCCGACGGAGAACGACACTGCAAATTCTGAATTTACTGAACATGAACAAAAACGGTGCACGCCAAGTGTTCGACAGAATGATTCTGGCCTCTAGGGATTTTTCCTTGAGCTGATTTTTCGTGGGGTGGCCTCTCATTGCACCTGGAGGCTGCCTGAATTTTGGTAGAATTTTTGGAGAACAGAAGATATGAATTTCACCAAATTTGACAAATCTGGTCCAAAATTGCAGAGGCCGAAACTTGAAAATTTTAAAAAGAAGAAGAGTGGATCTTGATGGTCCTAGGTTGTGGGTGCTAAGGACTATCCAGAGGGGTTGGTTTGAGATCAAAACTCAAAGGAAATTAGGTACTTGCTTTGCAAATCACCTAGGCTTAAAATAATTGACAGAAATGTTTTCTGGAATAGAATAAATGAAATAAAATCCAAAAATGGGTTGGACTTGTTGGAACAGAATGAAAATGAGGTTGATTCACTCAAAAACTTCAAATAACATCATCGGTTTTTTTTGCATAAAGTTGAATCATAAGCTACTATCACATCCCATAATTTTGGTGGAGGCTAGAAAGAAACATTTAAATGGGCTGTAGTGCAAAATTGTGCAAAATTGCACTCTGCACCAGAGAAGAAAATTGGGTGCAGAGCTCAAAATATTTCATGAATAAAAGATATTTTTGTATAAAAGTGATTTAAAAACATCACATGACATCTCCAAATTTTGGTTGGAATATTAAGTGAATTTAACATATGGTTGTAGTTCAATTATGGTCATGTAACCTTGAAAACCAATTTTCAAGAAAATAAAGATCAGGCAAATTAATTATGTAATTATTTCTACTAATAAAAGAAGAGTTTTTCTTGAGAGGTTAAACAAGTCCAATAACATATTTGAAAGGTTTTCACTTTAGGGAACAAGTCCATGATAATAAGAAAGGAAATGTTTCAAAAAATCAAAAGGGAGTCCAAAAAAAATCAAAGTTTTAATTCCTGGCAAAAAATTTAATTAACAAACAAAGTTAAAATTTTGGGGTGTCACACTTTATCTGTTTTATTACTTGATGAAATTGATCTGATGAATTGATGTAATATTCTTCACTGATGAAGTATATGAAGTTCGTAAGTTGCACTAATTCATCTGCAGGATGATCAACCCAAAGCCACTGAGTGGGTCCTAGATAGAGGATGTACAAATCACATGACTGGTGACAAGAATCTATTGATGGATGCTCCTTTATCACCGTCACATCTGAAGCATATCATCTTCGCTGACAAAGGCAAAAGTCAGGTATTCGTTCTAGGTAAGGTTGCGATCACAAAGGATCGACACATGGACAAAGTCATGCTTGTCGAGTCCTTAGGATACAACCTCATGTTTGTCTCAAAGCTTTGCGATCTCGATATGGTTGTTGTCTTTGGCAAGTATCGTTGTGTTGTGGTTATGGAAGCTGACAATTCCAAAGTCTTCGAAGGATTTAGGAGAGGAGACTTGTATATTGTTGATTTCTCTACAGGACCGAACCGTGTGCCTACTTGCAAAAGCTTCAGAAGGCTGGCTATGGCATCGACGACTTGGTCATGCAGGCATGAGGAATTTGCACACGCTTGTGAAGAAGAAGCATGTCATTGGCATTGAGAATGTCAAATTCCTCAAGTATCACTTATGCGGAGCCTGTGAAGCTAGGAAGATGACCAAGGCTAAGCATCCAGCGAAGACTATCATGACTACTACTCGACCATTTGAATTGCTTCACATGGATCTCTTTGGTATTAACCACTATTTTGCCGTTTCAAATGAAGCATCTCAATATGGCTTTGTTATTGTTGATGATTACTCTCGTTACACATGGGTACACCTTGTTACTTACAAACATGAAGTGCAGGAAGTCTTCAAATGATTTTCCTCGAGGGCTTCAACCAACTTTGGTGTGAAGATTAAGCACATCAGAAGTGACAATGGAACTGAGTTCAAGAATTCCGGTCTTGATGACTACCTTGATGAACTTGGTATTACTCATGCGTTATCTGCTCCTCATACTCCTCAGTAGAATGGCGTCGTGGAGCGGAAGAACAGGACTCTTGCTGAAATGGCTTGCACTATGCTTGATGAATACAAAATGCCTCGTCATTTCTGGATTGACGCAATTGATACTACGTGCCACATCATCAACAGAGTTTATCTTCACAAATTCTTCAAGAAGACTGCCTATGAACTCCTCACTGACAAGAAACCCAATGTGAGTTATTTCAAAGTCTTCGGTGCTAAATGTTGGATTAGAGATCCTCATCACAATGCTAAATTTGCACCGAAAGCACATGAAGGTTTTATGCTTGGTTACGAAAAGGAATCGCACACCTACAGAGTCTTCAACAATGTTCTTCACAAGGTTGTTGAAACTGTAGATGTGCGGTTCAATGAAACTAACGGCTTGCAAAGAGAGCACCTGCCTTCTGTGATAGATGAACCAGCACCTGAGGAATCTATCAAGTTCAAAGCTACTGAGGATGTCATCCCTACTGAAGAATCTGCTGAAGAATTCATTCCAGAACAAGAAGAACGTCGAGCTAATGCACCTGAAGAAAATGCTGAAGAGAATGGTGCTGAAGAAAATGCTGATCAAATTCCTCGACGACAACCAGCTCATCCTCGCATTGCAAAAGAAGTGCAAGTTGAAAAGATCATCGATGACATTGAAGCGCCAGGTCCTCTCACACGCTCAAAAGCTTCACATTTATCTAACTTTTGTGGGCACTATGCTTTTTTCTCTATTACAGAGCCCACTAAGGTAGAAGAAGCATTTCTGGAGCCTGAGTGGATTCAGGCCATGAAAGAAGAATTACATCAGTTCGAGCTCAACAACGTCTGGGAACTGGTAAAACGTCCAGATCCTCACACACAATATCATTGGCACAAAGTGGATCTACCGCAACAAGCAAGATGAAAATAGCCTTGTGGTGAGGAATAAAGCTCGGCTTGTAGCTCAAGGCTACACACAGGTTGAAGGAATTGATTTCGTTGAAACTTTTGCACTTGTTGCTAGACTTGAGGCTATTCGCATACTACTTGCTTATGCTAACCATCATGATATCATTCTATATCAAATGGATGTGAAAAGTGCATTCCTCAATGTTAAGCTTGAGGAAGAAGTATATGTTGCTCAACCCCCAGGTTTTGAAGATCCTAAGCATCCTGACAAAGTCTTCAGACTCAATAAGGCCCTCTATGGCCTCAAGCAGGCCCCTCGGGCGTGGTATGATACTTTGAAGGAATTATTCATGAAGAAAGGCTTCAAACCCGGTTCACTCGACCCTACTCTTTTCACTAAATCTTATGATGGTGAACTGTTTGTGTGCCAAATCTATGTTGATGATATTATCTTTGGCTGTACTGACCAACGTTATAGTGATGAATTTGCCTATATGATGAGTGAAGAATATCAAATGTCTATGATGGGAGAGTTGAAATTCTTCTTAGGTCTTAAAATTCGTCAACAAAGCAATGGCATATTCATATCTCAGGAGAAATACCTCAAGGATGTACCGAGGAAATTCGGCATGCAAGATTGCAAAGGCGTCAAAATTCCTATGCCCACAAATGGCCATATATGCACTGATGAAAATGGTATTGACTTCGATCATAAGGTATACTGCTCCATGATTGGTTCTTTATTGTATTTATGTGCACCTAGGCCAGATATAATGCTTAGTGTTTGCATGTGTGCCCGATTTCAAGCTGCACCGAAGGAATCACACCATAAGGCTGTGAAACATATTCTTCAATATCTGCTCACACACCAACACTTGGATTATGGTAGCCCAAGGGCTCAACTTTTGATCTTATTGGATATTCTGACTCTGACTATGCTGGTGATCGTGTGGACCGCAAGTCAACATCTGGTACATGTCATTTCCTCAGACGACCTTTGGTCTGTTGGTCCTCGAAGAAACAAAACTGCGTATCACTGTCTACTGCTGAAGCTGAGTACATTGCTGCCGGTTCTTGTTGTGCTCAATTGCTGTGGATGAAGCAAACTCTCAAGGACTACGACATCAACGTGAAGAATGTGCCTCTCTACTGTGACAATGAGAGTGCAATCAAGATTGCTCACAACCCAGTTCAACACTCGAAGACAAAGCACATTTAGATTCGTCATCATTTTCTTCGTGATCATGTGTTGAAGGGCGACATTTTTATTGATCATGTGAAGACTGAAGAATAGCTAGCCGATATCTTCACAAAGCCTTTGGATGAGAAGAGATTTAGCAAGTTGCGGTGTGAGCTAAATATCTGAGAATCTTCGAATGTTCTTTGAAAAGGACACTCATCCTAACACTTATTGCAAAAATGATGACTTAGATGTGCAACACATGAAGAAACGTTTTTCTTCAATCAATGAAGAATAACACTCTAAGTGTGAAGAAATTAATGAAGAATTTGATTCTCAGAACCCTACGACAATTGTACGCGGTGTTTGAAATCATCATTCTTTTACGGTGGGTCACGCCACCACCAAAGTTGAAAATCTTCAATTTGAGTTTTTCCTCAGCTTTTGAAATTCCTCAATTGTTCAAATTCTTCAACTTTGCAAAAATCTTCACTGTTTCCATCATTTTTCTTCATTGGCTATATATATATGAGTTTTATGTCCTCTACAGCATTCACTTATGGCTAATTCTTCAAGTTGGTTTTTCTGCTACGTGAATGTGATCGGACCCTTCCCCCTCTATGCTATACTCAATCCAATCTATTCACAAATTCCTCATGTGTGTTCTATTCAAAACTCGTTCAAAATCTTCACTGTGTCCTTGTCAGCTGAAGAAATTGCGAACAGAACGTTAAAACTTATCTTATCCAAAACATTCGTTTTGCCGCTCAAATCGTTCCGCTTCCCACGATATACTTATCTATTCACCCATGATCTAACACGATCTCCACTTTTTAGTACGTGGGTGACACATGTCATGCGAATGAGAAGGGGCAGGGGCACGTTCGTCCAAAATCTTTGGGCGAACAGTTTTTCACCGTGGCTATAAATACCCCCTCTCCCCTTCCTCACTTCCTTTACTCCACTCGATCTCTCTCTCTCCCGCTCGAGCTTCCCAAACCCTAGCGCCGCCGCTACTTCATCATCGCCGGTGAGGAAGAGCTTCACTGCCTCGACCTCGTCGCCGTCGTACTCCCGCCGGCCGCGAAAATCTTCACTCCGCCGCCGCCGTAGCCGTCTTCCTCCACCAAGTTAGGGCGTGGAAGATCTGAACTGACGAGCTTCACTTCTACACTTCACAGTTCGTCGTGCTCTTCGTCCAGGGTAATTAAAAGTTACTTTTACTACCCTCTTTGACTCAGTTGATTTCTACAAAATCTTCAAACGTGTTTATTCTTCAAATTCTTCACACACTAAACACCTCTCATGTCATCTGTTCTTGATTCGTTTCTCTAAGCTATAATTTCTCTTCAAGATTCCACAATTGTGCGGATTTATGATCTGTACAACTCTGGAACCTAAGACTAAGCAAGCTTAGTGAAATTCTTCAAGACACGTCTGGTCAAATTCCTCAAACTTGTTCTTATTGAAAAATCTTCTGAGAACGCATATGACCTCTCCAAATTCCTCGCAACTATACTCTATTCACAGGTACTCATGTTCGCTGCTGAATCACTAGGTTCTCATCAACTTAACTCATTTGCAGCGTTCCTCGAAGAAAAGTTGCATACTTCTTCAGAGAATTCGATTGTTCAAATTCCTCAACTGAAGAAAATGGCTGACGGTAAGAAGTCACAGAAAGGAGGAAAGAAGCCTGAGATCATGACTGCGTTTGAAATCCCTGAAGACATATATGCAGATTATTGCACTCCTGATGAAGCCAAGTTTGGTAAGGAGAACAAAAATCAGCACAAGGTGTGCATACAAAGGATAGAAAGGAGATGGGAAAGAGAGTGGAGGGAGTATAGATATGTAACTCCAAAATACATGAAGAAATTCGCACTCAATCCTCCATGCCCAAGACCTCGATTGGCACCTGGCCAAGAAGCTGATCTTAGTAGCCTCAAGCGCGGTGAGGACTATCCTGCTGAAAGGGCAAAGCGCCAAGCCAAGCTGGCCAGGCAAGCAAAAGAAGCAGTGAGGAAATTCAATGAAGACTCTGCTGCTGCTGCTGCCTCTGCTGAGGCCTCTGCTGTCAAGCCAAAGAAGGCTATGTTGAAGAAGCCTGCGCGCAAGCCAAGTGCTTCTCCACCAGTGCCATCCAGGCCTAGTTCCTCAGCAATGCCCTCACGGCAAGAATCTTCAAAGCCTTCACGGCCAACTCCTCATGCTGCTGCTGCTCCTCCAAAATCCTCAGCTCCTCCGCCAAAGTCTTCGACTGCTCCACCAAAATCCTCAGCACCTGTGCATCTCGCCACGTGCCAAAGGACGGCAGGCATATCTATTGCCTCAGGAGCCTCCGCAAGTTCCTCTGCTGCTCCAAGTTCCTCAACTGGCCCCTCACTACTGAAGAAAAAGTCCACTGCCGGACAAGGTCCTCGACCAAGTCCCCACAAGAAGCAGGTGGCCTTCCAAGTTCCCTCTGATGATGATGAGGCTGATGATGAAGAACTTTCCAAAATCATCAGAGACCGACAAAGTCAGGGCCGCTAGTGCCAAAGGAAGCAATGTGCCACTGCTTTTGGATCCCAAGTTGATCCTGGACTTCATTGATCTATGGCACAAGGATCCCAACACCCCTTTGCCGGAGATGAACCTCACTTCTGGTCAAAATCATGTCTTGACTGCTTTCATTGAAGAAGAAAAATGGAAGTATGAGCAGGCCAGACAGATCAAGAAATCACAGTACAGAAAAGAGAAATTTCTGAAGAAAAATGTTGTCAAAATGACAACAGAAGAACTTGTCAAGATGCAGGCTAAAATCAAAAGCCTCAGTGATAAATTTGACGCTTATTGTGCTGATTGGAAAGGAGCCAAGGTCAGGTTTGTGAAACTAACAAAGAAGTTTACTTCAAAGGTTGCAGCTCCATCGCAGCCAGAAATTCTTCAGGCTGAAGCATCTGCTCAGCCTACTGAAGAAAATGCCAGCACCGCTGATGACAATCAGGCTGCTGAAGAAAATGTGAGTTCCCGAGCTGATGACTCCATCCCAGCCGTTGAAGAAATTGCCAGGGCATCCACTAGTGGTGCGCCTGAAGAAACTGAAGAAGTCAGGGAAAGTACATCAGTTGCGCCTGAGGAAAATCAACCAGATTCCTCAGCTCCTCCTGCGCCTACACCAACTCAAATCCTTCCCTCTGAATTAGATGTGAAGAAGACCAATGCTGCAGAGCGTGCTACAGTGAAGAAAAGGAAAGCATCAGCTGCTTCAGATTCTTCAGCTCCGAAGAAAATGAAGCCTATGACCAGCTCGTTTGAAAATCCCATTGATGCTATTCCAATATCAACCATGCCATCAAAGGACCTTGTCCCTTATGATGAAGAATATGTGATCCCCAGCGGATCAGATGAAGAAAATCATCCTGCTGCTTTGTTAGAGCAGATTGATGAAGAAATTGAAGTGGATGAGATCCCTTCAACTCCTACTGTTTCCTCGCCTATGCCTCAGTTCACAGCTGAAGAGGCCGGCGTTGAAGAAATGGAAGATGAAGACATGGACATTGGGAGTACTACTCCTTTGATGAATGATGAATTCTGGGAAAGTCAGCATCCCAACTCTCCTCTGTTCATGCCTCTACAACAAATACCTCAGTCCCCTGCACCAACTGTTCCATTGGGCTCTGAAGAAACTCATCCCACCTCATCGGTGCATGAAGAAATTCCAGCCGCTTGTGCTGAAGAAACTGCTGTTGTTGGTCATCAGAAGACGCAGACTGCCACTGAAGAGGAACCAGAAATTCCTCAGCCTAAGAACCTGAGATTGCAATTCCTGAGGTTGTGATGCAACTCACTGATACTCCTCTGCCCAAGCCAAAGTATCCATTCTCCAAGAAGCAAAAGTTCAACGCTGATGATTTCTTCGGCGAGCATGTATTCTTCACTGACTATAATCCATATGACTCTGCTCGCATTAGGAAGAGGCATTTCTGGACTGCCAGTCAGGCTAATTTCTATTCCTCAGTGCTATTCAGCAAAGACAAAGTCTTCGATCATATGCACATTCCTCACGTGGATATGGAATCTCTTCCATGCTTCGAGCCAGTCCTCAGTGTTCTTCACGACGCTGGACTATTGAATTTCTGCACTGACATCTGTGATTGGAATGAAGAACTCATTCTTCAGTTCTATGCGACGCTGCACATCACCGGAAATTCTGAAGATGTGAATTCATGGGTGCTGGATTGGATGTCAGAAAACACTCACTACAAGGCACCAGCTTCTGAACTACTTCGTGCCTTACCACTCAGTCCTCCCCTTGAAGCTGCTCGTTGTGTCTATGGTGAACCTGAGCTTACAGATCATTACATGCAAGTGCCGATGAAGCCTTTGAAGCCAGGGTAGGCCCCATGAACCAAATTCCTCATGAAGTAATTGTTATATGTGCCTCAGACTGTCTATCGCATTCTGACGAAGACATTGAGTCCAATCAAGGGCCATGACTCGAATGATGAAGAAGTTGTTGGCATCATGAAGAATATGCTTTTCAATATCATCCATGGTGTTCCCGTCAACTTCCATGATTTCTTCATGAGGACTCTGGCCAATGTCGCCATGTCACCATTTGAGCTGAAGCCTTATGCGCCTTGGATCATGAGATTCATCAGATCAAGGTCTTCACTCGATTACAAAGCTGATACACTGAATCATTGCAGCTACTTGCCCCTGATTGAAGTCCTCAAACAGACATTTTCCTCAGCTGATGAAATGGCTAAGGCCACTACTGTTATAGATGAAGGCATTCGTCCATTGGATGGTCAATTGCGCAAGGCTGCATCCTACTCCACCAATGACGACTCTGCCACCCATGACTCTGCCAAGAAAAATCCTCAAGGGACAGCACCCAGGGTGATGACTGATCGTGAGCTTCTCCTCAGTCTTGATCAGAAAGTTGATCGCAATCATAAATGGGTCAAGCGTCAGTTTGATTCAATTCTTCACAACATGACTGCTACATACAATGCAGTGAAGAAAAACCACTACTACCTCCATGAAACCTTCAACCGCACCTGGGCTGTTATGTCTCATGTCTACAGCGAAGATCTGAAGGAGATGGGTCTCAAAGAAGAATTTAACTGGTCTGCACCTCCTCCGAAGAAATACAAGAAGGTCAAGGCTCCTTCTTTGGTGGCCAGCTCTTATTCCTCATCGCGCGACACCGATGAAAATGAAGACTTGGATGACACTGCGGCAGGCCCAACATCAACTACCGACCCCAACAATGTTGGCGCTCCTTCATCAACTTGATATTCTTTAGGGGCATTAGTCCTCAGTTTCGATCCTTTTGGTCATTCGATGACAAAGGGGGAGAAATTTGAGTTAGTTTTCAAGCGGGTCTCTAGTATATGGGCGTTTTTTTTTGCTAAGTTACAACTCTCGTTCTTTTGAAACTTTATTGGATCGAGTTGTAAACTTAAACTCGATGGTGCTCTGATAGTTTTGCTGTGTTATTCTGCATGCTTATTCCTCGTTAAATATTAATGCACGCATGCTGAATTACATCAGTCACCATATTTCATCATGCATTTCAAATTCTTCATATCATATGTCAAATGCGTGTATGAATTACAAGATATAGGGGGAGATCTCCATGATTCAACTCTTCAAGTGTGCATTGCTTCAAAAGAAAATTCCTCACTATGCACATCTTCAGGGGGAGTTCGTCTATATCTTGCAATCAAATTCCTCAATATCAGTATTTACACTTCATATGTTTATCCCCGTTGAAAACTTAACCTATATTGTCATCAATCACCAAAAAGGGGGAGATTGTAAGTGCATCTAGTGCCCCTTAGTGATTTTGGTGTATTGAAGACTTATAGGTTAAGGGACTGATGCGTTTGTGAGTGTACACAGGTATATAAGTCTATGAGGAGTTTGATATTTACAGAGGAAGTCCACCCCTAAAAATGAAGTTCTTCGACTGAAGACTTTGGATTTCTGAAGACTTTCTGAAGACTTCGAAAGTGAAGAAATTGGTGTGACCTTGAAGACTTGCTATTCATGCAAGGAACATGAAGCGTGAAGACTTTTGTTTTCGTAGTTTCATTTTCTCTTTCTAGAGTCATAGGAAACACCATACTGTTAAAGGGGGTTGAGGAAATACTAAGGAAAAATTTCCATGTGATTCTCAACTCAAAATCCTACACCTACCAATCCCTTCGAGTGAAGCCATTGGAAATCTCATATCAGTTCAGTCAATTTCTTCAGTGACAGAGATGAAGATCTTCTGGTCTCTGAGGAATTTGTTCTGACTAAGGAGTTAGGAATTCGCCAGTGCGGATTGCCTACACAGTGAGGAACATGATAGCCCTGAGGAATTTGAACCTCAAATTTCCAACTGTTGCTGTGCTACGTGCCAGCTGTCCAAAAATATCTTATCCTCCTAACGGTCAAATCATTGAAGGGCATTTATGTCTTATCATGTCGGGTTGCTCCCTAGGCTATAAATAGCCGCCCCCTACAACCACTAGCTAGTTGGCTGCTCCGAGCCAACTTGACACTTGTCATTCGAGAGCAACCCATCCTCTGAGGACTTTGAGTGAAAATCATCGAGTGAGGAAAAACCCCAAACCCAAACACCTACAAACCAAAAGTGATTGAGCATCACTGAAGAGATTGATCCTGCATGGATCTGACGCTTTTTACCTTTGAAGACTGTGCTTCTTCCAAACGGTTAGGCATCATGGTCTAGAGCATCCAAGAGGAATTGTGGATCGCCGAGTGATCGAGTTTGTGAAGGTTCGGAAGTCACCTGAAGACTTACCACGAGTGATTGGGTGAGGTCTGTATGACCTTAGCTCAAGGAGAATACGGTGAGGACTTGGTGTCTCGAGCTTCGTGCTCAGGACTGGGTGTTCGGGACTGTGTGTCCTAGAGTTTAAATACTCAGCCGCTCCAACCAGATGTACAACTGAGACAACAGTTGGAACTGGTCTACCAAATCATTGTCTTCACCG
This sequence comes from Triticum aestivum, assembly GCF_018294505.1. NCBI lineage: Eukaryota > Viridiplantae > Streptophyta > Magnoliopsida > Poales > Poaceae > Triticum > Triticum aestivum. The sequence goes on from NC_057797.1 coordinate 613,031,936, forward strand.
AGTTTACTGGTTCTATTTCCTCAACCCTTTCATTTCCTCATTACTGTGTTGAGTGTTTGTTCATATCTGTGTTTGAAGACTTTGACTGAAGACTTTCTCAATTTCCTCAGTTCAATTTCTTCAGTCTATTTGTCTTCATCCTGTGTTATCCTGTGATTACGCTTTCTGTACTCTGTGCTTGTCTTCATTTCATCATGATGACTATGCTAGTTTTCTGTTATGCTTACTTCTGAGTACTTATTTCGCTGCAAGTAGTTCTTCGCTAAGGAATTTCCTCAGCGGCAAATTCCTCAGTGAAGAATTCATAAAAATCGCCTATTCACCCCCCTCTAGTCGATATAACGCACTTTCAACATCCTGGGCAGGTGAGTTAGGATGCACTTGATCCCAGAAACGTATCTATCCTTCAAACCAGAGGAGTGCTTCAAACTAACAGCAGTACATAATATCCAACAAAAGAGGGTCGTGCTACAGCAGCAGAATACATGGCTCAGTCTAGATATCAGTATAAATCAAGTTGTGCATATTTGATGTTAGCATGAACCACATCGCCGCATGTCGGGTTTGCAAAAGCCATCCGTCGCATGGAAGCTTGATGCCTTTCACACACTGAAGATTATCTAGCAACAAGGTGTGTCGATGAATCTCTGGATATGGTGGTTCATGAAACCCATGGTATATATGATGTGTAAACACAGCCCCCCTGGCGAATGGAAGTTGCATAGCGCGATAATCATCACCGGTGATATGATCGATGATTGGTTGGATGATTGGATAATTGAGCCCGAGGAACATGGAGTGGTTGCCGAGGCTGTAAACCCTCCTCCAGTTGAATATGCTTTGCCCAACGGAGCTGGGATCTTTCTTGAACATGAAGCAGCCATAGCCATCAATGTGACGAACGCCCCAGACATTGTACTGCATGTGGTTTGATGTAATGGTTTGGTCAATTTGGTACGTGCGAATGAGCATCAAATGACCGTCGTTAGCTGAACGAGTGATAAACCACCACCCATCGGCTGGTATGATTCCAGGTCCTGGAATCATGAAGGCCAGCGCATTTGCGTCTGCTGCAACAATTCAAATTGGAGACCAAAAGGAGAAAAATAAACAATCATGATCAGAGTATGTGTGGAATTACTATTATTATAACAGTGACACATATCATAGACAGAGAATTGCAATGCCGTGGTCATAATCATACCCCAAGTTAAAAAAATAAGCCAATGGCTTTCATATTCTAGAAATATGTCATGGTTCAAACATCATGTAACAATGAGAGGAAAATAGCTATGACAGAGCCCACTCATATTCTACCATAGCACTTACTACTACTGTTCTCATATCAACTCTAAGCAATAACATGTGTTGTTGTAAAAATCTTGGAAATGAGAGTAACATATAGCAATCATGATGTTATGCTCATAATATATATTCTAACAATCATTAGATGCCAATTGTTCTCATATCAACTCTAACAATAACATGTGTGGTCATAAAAATCTAGGAAATGAGAGGAACATATAGCAATGATGTGGTTATAGACATACTATCTATTCTAAATTTGTAACAATGAACAGGCAGTCGTATTCATAAGGTAAAGATGAGATGAGATAGAACAATTACACGACGATAGATTCCACCAGTATAGGAAGCCAATCTGTGCGTCTACCGTGTAAATGATGCCATCGTGCACTATAGCATCAGACAGAAATGTTGCCTCAACAGGATTGACGATGAGCCATAACCATGTATGGCGACCGGATTCCAGATAGACTAATCCCATGTTGAACAAGTCAATGAGCTTGTAATCCATGTAGTCTTCTGATGGTGTGGGCACTTTGCAGATTACAACTTTCAGCAAATAGGGGTCGAGCCAAAAGCTTGATGTGTCTTGTGCGTAGTAGGCAGGAGTGTTCGACGGGCCGCGAGGCTCGATGACCGCGGTATCCAACAATGGAGGGTGATCTCTTGCTGGGTGTAGATATCCACGAGATGCCATGGACTTCCAGATTGGTGGATGAGGACGATCCAGTTGGCCTTCATGCCCACCCAGTAGTGGCCACGCATGAAGGACAGGTGGACGGGTAGTGGTAGCATGTTGAGGGCCACCATGGCAACCTCCGTAGGATCGTAAAGTTGGTGTCTAGGCCACCTATGAGGATCGGACATCAGCAAGCAGGGTGTCTTGAAAAGAGTCGTCCGTTTGGAGACGAGTAGACAGTACAAAGACACCGAGCATGCGGCCATTCGAACGGTGTTGAGTAGGTCCATACGATTACAGATCTGCTCCAAGAGAACATCGGGGAGGGAATTCCAATCGCGGCTCTGCGTGTCAGTCGGTTCTGCCATTGGGGTTTTCGGTGCCTGCGAGCCAGCGGGGAATTGGATTCGGGCGGGCAAGCGAAGAAGCTTCTCCTCGTGTGGCCGAGCAGTGAGCGGGGGGATATGGTACATGCGAGCTACCAAGGAAGATAGCGCGGGGGCGAGCAGTGAGCGGGGCGAAATGGCGTGCAGCCGACGATGGGGAAGAGAGGAGGAAGAAGAAGAGTGGAAGACGGGGAAGAAAGTGCATTAAATCTCAATTCTACTAGTACTACTACCAGGATATACCATCCTTCGAAGTGTAAATAGTTACACCGATGACATGTGGGTCTACCACAAGAGGGCCCATATGTCAGTTAATGGAGGACAGAAGCGTGCTCTACTGGCAAACATGATGGCAGTACTGGGTAAGGCTGATTTAGTAACACCAACACGCCGGTTCAGCTTATTAATTAAGTGTCCCATCTGTTGCAGCGTGTATTGTCACTTCACTGTGAATACTAGTTGAATAGTTCTCTCTGGCCGAGATGGGGAATAATGGATCGCAAAGACTTCCTTTCTACATTATCCCTATGCCTCTACGCTCACTTCACTCATTTTGCTCCATACGTAGTCACTTGTTGAAATATCTAGAAAGACAAATACTCCATATTTGGGAACAGAGGGAGGATTTTACTTCGTATTTGGGAACAGAGGGAGTATCACCATATGGAGGTAACAGAGGAAGTTTGAAATATGAACATGTCAATGGGAGGGAGTAAGCCCCATGCATGCATGCAACATGCAACACTCACACGTACACATGGACGCACGCAACACTCACGGACCCATGCGGCACACCACACATGAGCAACACACACGCTCACGCCTAAGTGCTCAACCTACTCCCTACGTCCGTAAAAGACTGTACATTTAGAGATTTACACATTGACCATGGCATAATTAACGCCCAAAAGTAGCAGACTTATGTGTGCATGCGACCATTGAGAGAAGAAGATTAAATGAAGGTCGTTGCATGATGTAATTAAGGATAGACATGTAGCCTATACCTAGAGCACAAGTTGGTGCATTAGTCAATCAATATCGATTTAGATTAAAGGCTAAATGCATTGGAAATGTAGATGTATTACACTCTTTGTTTTTTAGCTGATTTCTTTGCTCTGTCAACTATTAATTGGGACCCATAAACCAGGTGACAATTTAACCAGTCAACAAAGTGCCACGTCGACTATGTGGCCGGTCAGTAGGGTGCAATATGGTCCTCTACGATGAGCTAGTGATCGTATAATGACCACAAAACTATATATAGTGACCGTAAAGAGCGTATTGTTACATACATTGACCGCCAGTGTATTTTTCTCGTTTCAAATTAAGCCATATTAATTGGAAAGGATGCAATATGGACTAGTACTAGTACTGCATTGATGTGTCCTGTCAACTCACCGAACGAGGAGAAGCTTGCTTACTACGCCTCTCCCTCGCCCACGCGCATGATGGTTCACAGGACGAGGAGAGGGTTTTGACTACAGCGCCCTCTCCCTCACCGTCGGTGTCAAAACCGGCGGATCTCGGGTAGGGAGTCCCGAACTGTGCGTCTAAGGCGGATGGTAACAGGAGGCAAGGGACACGATGTTTACCCAGGTTTGGGCCCTCTCTATGGAGGTAATACCCTAATTCATGCTCGATTGATCTTGATCATATGAGTAGTACAAGAGTTGATCTACCACGAGATCGTAGACCTAAAACCTAGAAGCTAGCCCATGGTATGATTGTTGTTGTCCTACAGACTAAACCCTCTAGTTTATATAGACACCGGAGGGGGCAAGGGTTACATAGAGTCGGTTACAATGGGAGGAGATCTACATATCCGTATCGCCAAGCTTGCCTTCCACGCCAAGGAGAGTCCCATCCGGACACGAGACGACGTCTTCAATCTTGTATCTTCATAGTCCAACAGTCCGGCCAAAGGATATAGTCCGGCTGTCCGGATACCCCCTAATCCAGGACTCCCTTAGTAGCCCCTGAACCAGGCTTCAATGACGATGAGTCCGGCACACAGATTGTCTTCGGCATTGCAAGGCGGGTTCTTCCTCTGAATACTCCATAGAAGATCTTGAACACAAGGATAGTGTCCGGCTCTGCAAAACAAGTTTCACATACCATTGTAGAGAGAATAATGTTTCCACAAATCCGACCTGCCGATACATTTAATATCATGACATCATACCATGGCCCGGTTATTATCGAACCGCTTTTCTCAACCAGCCTTGGCGCATATCGCGAGGCGGTTTCTTTGGGACGTCTTGTCGAAGCAGAGATCGTGTCCCCTTATCACGGGATTCTCATCAATATGGGCGTGGGTAACCCAACCGCGCCATCAATCGCGGCGCTTGGGGAATAAGCGAGTTAACCAGGCTAGTGGGGGCATATAGTTTCGTCCTCCTTTATAAAGGGATAAGGGTTCACCTTTTTTTTCCACCCACGCTTTCTTCATCCTTGCCTATCCATTATCGCGCACTCAAGCTCCAACACCCAAGTTCGCTTTCTCCTCAGACCACCCCAACCATGTCCGGAACGGGAGGAAAGTGGATGAAATCCTCCGTCACGGAGAAGGACGTAAAAAAGCTACGGGGGGGGGGGATACTTGAACGCGGATATCGCGCACCGGCTGCCCAATGCGGGGCAGATCGTCGCTACTCCAGAGCCCCATGAGAGGGTAGTTTTCCTCACCCACTTCGTCCGTGGACTGGGATTTCCTCTTCACCTATTCGTCCGCGGCCTCATGTTTTACTATGGGCTGGACTTTCATGATCTGGCCCCCAACTTCATCCTCAACATCTCGGTGTTTATCGTCGTGTGCGAGGCCTTCTTCCGCATCCGGCCTCACTTCGGCCTGTGGCTGAAGACCTTCAATGTCAAGACGAAGGTTGTAAGCGGCCAGCAAGCGGACTGTGGAGGCGCCATGGTGGGCAAAATGCCCAATGCCACAAGGGCTCCTATGTGGAGACCATAAAGGGGTGGCAATCGGGGTGGTTCTACATCACCGAGCCGCGCGACCCCAAATGGGTGGCGGCCCCCGAGTTCCGATCTGCAATCCCTATGTGGCTCACCTCCTGGAAAGAGAAGGGCCTGCCCTAGGGTAACCCGGTAGAGCTGATCGGACTCCAGACCTGCATCAAGAACATGATGAACAGGAAAATCAAGCTTGTCAGCGTGGTCCAGGTCATGCTCTTCCGCTGGATCCTCCCGTGTCAACGTCGGGCATTCAATCTATGGGAGTTCGACCTGGCCCGGCACCAGACTCTGCGCGTGCTCTTCGACACAACACACAAGGATGTTTGGAAGGTGTTGTTCAAGGGCGCCGAGGTCCCCCCTTCCCTAACCGAGGATCATGGAGTTAGCACGAAGCGCCTCGCGAAACCGGTAAGTTCTTCATCCCTTATAGGGTTTCTATTCTCCCCAGTTTAATCATGTGCGGGATCTCAGCTTCCCCTGCCTTTAACAGGACTGGGTGGAGAGGCAGAGCAGATCGACTGCCCAGCTCCCTTGCCTGAAGATCCAGCGGACGCTCTCCTGACGGAGATGTTGACTCCGGCACCTTATGAGGTGCCGGAGAAGAAGGCCAAGAAGAAGGCCAAGGGGACCCGAAAGAGTTCCCGGCGTCAGGTGGTATCGGACTCATCACCCGATGACTCCGAGACGCACTCCTCTCGTGAAAGCGAGGAGGAGGAAGATGAAGGTTCTCCCCCTCTAATCGGGGAAGACAAGAAAAGGAAGGCCGCCCCAACCGGGGAGGCCGAAGAGTCCAAGAAGGGAAGAACTCTCCTTCTGGACTGCTCCACGACGGTCGCCGAAAGCGGCGACGAGTGGCTGCTCAGGGACATGCCCCTGGCGAAGTCGTAAGTATCCAGATATCATAGCGATTATTGGTCTACTTTATTGAACTACTTCTACTCATGCCTAACACGATTATGCAGCCCGCCCAGAGCCCGTATCGACGTATCCTCGTCGGGTGATTCTTTGGGCTCATCGGATATGAAGAGCGATTCACTTCCGACCGCTTCTACCCCCCGCCCTACGGACAACGCCGAAGTGTTGTCTGCGAGGGCACCGAGCCGAGGGGAGGTGGTCCTAGAGGCGCCTCGAGGCAACCTTCCGCGCCCTGGGCGCAAAGGGAGCAAGATTCCCATAGGCTCCAAGTTCGGCCGTTGGCCGGACACCACGCCGGAGCCTTCAGTGGTTTCGGAATCCGGCAGGCAACTCCCAGTTGAGGGAGACAAGCCGCCCGCGCCGGTGGCCTCTGTCCATCCAGAGGCACCGGATAATTTGTTAGAAGCGCTTCGAGGCGCTTCCATCAATGAAGAGCACCACACTATTATGAGTGCGATGATTGAGAAGGTTCGGTCTGCCAAAGGCGGACTAACCGAAGCTTGTGCCAGCCTCCTAATAGGCTTTGATGTAAGTAATTAAATTATAAGAAAATGTTGCCACATAGACAGTAGCCCCTGATGCTCTGTTTGGCGTTTCATGAAGAAAAAGCCGAATAGAGGATCAAATAATAACCGCAGGAGTCTAATCCAAATATGTCTATATGCGTATGCAGGCTTCATTGTTGGCCGCTGCCGCACATTCGGCGGAGATTGCCGCACTGAAGCGGAACCTCGAGCGGTCCGAGGAAGAACTCGGCCTTGCCAAAAAGCAGCCCGAGGAGAACAAAGGTAAGCAATACCTTGTCTGTATAAAAAAAGGTTTTGGTTAATAGATAATAGGATCATCATGGATGTACCAGGGTCCACAACCGAAGTGGTGACCCTGAAGCACTTGCTCACCGAGGCCGAAAACAAAGTGGCCAAGGAGCACACCGAGCGAGAAAGACACGAGGCCCGAGCAGGCGAAGTGCAGCAAGAGCTCCAAGAATTCGTGAAGAAGCACGAGTCCTTGGAGCGTGACTCGAAGACCCGAGAGTCCGAGCTTGCCAAGGCCCTCGAAAGCGCAAAGCATGCCAAGGCCGAAGCCCAAAAGGCCCTCCAGGAAATTGAGGCGGTGAAGAAGATAGCGGCGGGTAAGGCATTCATTATGGAAGGCAAGCATGCGAAAGAAAATTTTCATTTACTTACCCGAGTTTGGAGCTCTCCAGGAGCGTTCGCAGATCTGCCCTGCAGTGTGTTTGATGCCACGAAGTTCTACCGGGCCGAGGAGGGAAGCTCGACGGAGAAGTTATTCTGGTCTCAGTAATACTGGGACCAAACACCCAATACCCATGAGCGACTAGCTGAAGCAACTGGTCGAGCTCCACAAGGCGGCTGAATAGGCCATGAGGGGCCTTATAGCCCAGATGTGGCCTGGTGATTCCCTTCCCAATAGCTACTTCGGCCTGGTGAGGCGGCTTGTGGATGCCTGCCCACGGCTGAACATCATAAAGCGGTCCATCTGCATCGAAGGTGCACGCAGGGCTTTTGCCCGTGCGAAGGTGCACTGGGCCAAGATGGACGCCGAGAAACTGGTGAAGGAGGGGCCGCCGCAGGACAAGGAACATCGCCACCCTGAGATGTATTATGAGGGTGTCCTGAAGGGTGCCCGTCTTGTGGCGGACGAGTGTGCAAAGGATGTAATTTTTGAATGAACTTGCTCATGTGATCCCGTGTTTCTGAAAAATAGTGCATTTGCGCTATGCAATGCTTCCGTATTTAAAATATTACCTTCTGTGCGGCCGTTTATAAAATCTGAGAGTTGCTAGTCATTGGCTTCAGCCCCCATGCAGCTAGTGTCAGGGTGTTCGGGATAAATCTGGGCACTCTTTTTCCCACTTATGGGTCCTTCAAGGGAGGTGCTCAGCGCAGCGAACCAGGCAATCGAACTATAATGCTTTATCGCTCTCACTTAGCCATAGAAGTCTACAATTTTAAATTTTGGTGAAGCCCCTAGTATTCGGAAAGCCGAAGTTGGGGCGCTATACATGCCTAAGCCGGACAAGGCCGACTCCTCGCCCGAAGCGGAAAAAGTCTTTAGGGACTTGAGACCTCGCGAACAGCGACCAGCTCTCGCCTCATCATGACAGTCAATTTTAGCTTTCTCTACTGAGGTGCTCGGCCGGAAGAACCGGGGCACAATCGCAGTAGTTCTCCCAGTGCTACCTTAGCCGATATAGCGGAACATAAGGTACCAAAACATGGGAGCCAGACAAACCCAACTATTGACCCAAGAACATGATTCGGAGCTGATGCATATAATGCTATAAGTTCGGGGTGCCGCACTGTCAAAAGTGTTCGGACTTCTCACGCCGAATATGGGGTATACGGAAGCCCCTTGCGTATTGGTCGTACCAGAGTGTACGGGTGCTGATTGTCATAAATGAACATATATATGTAAAACAATATAGAATGCAATAATAGACTAGTGCTATGCATTGTTTATTTAAAAAGTGCGTCGAAGCATACTGATGCAAGTAGTGCGATAAGCAAAAAGTAGGACTATTTGACATGTCCTGTCCAAGGGCAAGCTGCGAACTGGTATTTAAAGTAGGTATTTCACATGTTATCAGAGACCACCTCGGGATTCCATTATACGACATAGCTTCCTGCCTCCTTGGGTGTTGTATCGTGTCTTCGGCTATCGTGCTGCCGGATAGGGCTTCCAGAGAGTAAAGTCCTGAAAGAGAGAGAATGATAACGGTAGTAAGCCCCTAGTGCGGTTGAGCCGCATTGTGGGACATGCAGTGATCGTGCCCCCACCGATACCCATGGTATTTTCAGTGCGTAATTATGTACGCGCGGGACGGATTTAGCCGTTTTACTAAGACTAGGGCAGGGGCCGAATTGCTAGGCAAGCTCTGAACATGCCAGGCGATCCTGTTGCAGTTTACTCCGGACGCGCTTGACGGTGTCCGGGGGCTTGATCGCTGAACTGGTGGATTGTCTTAAAAGGCTGCTTTGTGCTTCTGCTGCGAGGGCCGCAGTGTGCTCCTCCGTACGGAGCGAGCGCTCTATGTTTCCATTGACTGTTATGACCCCCTTAGGTCCTGGCATCTTGAGCTTGAGGTATGCGTAATGCGGTACCGCATTAAATCTTTCAAATGCGGCGTGCCCGAGCAGTGCGTGATAGCCGCTGCAGAACGGGACGATATCGAAGATTAATTCCTCGCTTCAGAAGTTGTCCGGAGATCTGAAGACCATTTCCAGTGTGATTGAGCCCGTACAATGGGCTTCTACACCTGGGATGACGCCTTTAAAGGTCATGTGGTGGGTTTGATCCTCGAGGGGTCTATACCCATTTTGCACACTGTATCCTGATAAAGCAGGTTCAGGCTGCTGCCGCCGTCCATAAGGACTCGGGTGAGGTGAAATCTGTCGATGATTGGGTCTAAGACCAATGCGGCAGATCCTCCATGAAGGATACTAGTAGGGTGGTCCCTGCAATCGAAAGTGATTGGACCAGAGGACCATGGGTTGAACTTTGGGGCGACGGGCTCCATCGCATATACGTCCCTTAGTGCACGCTTCCATTCCCTCTTGGGGATGTGGGTTCCGTATATCATGTTCACCGTCCTTACTTGTGGGGGGGAACCTCTTCTGTCCTCTCGTGTTCGGTAGCCGGGGCTCCTCCTCGTCATTGTTGTGCAGCCCCTTGTCCTTGTTTTTGGCGTTGAACTTGTTGGCCTGCTTGAACACCCAGCATATTCTATTGGTGTGATTGGCTGGTTTGTCGGGGGTACCGTGTATTTGGCACGAGCGATCGAGTATGTGGGTATTGGTGTTAATCATAGGCTAGCTTCTAGGGTTTAGCCTCTACGATCTCGTGGTAGATCAACTCTCGTAATACTCATATCAGAAAGATCAATCAAGCAGGAAGTAGGGTATTACCTTCATCGAGAGGGCCCGAACCTGGGTAAACATTGTGTCCCCCGCCTCCTGCTACCATCCGCCTTAGACGCACAGTTCGGGACCCCCTACCCGAGATCCACCGGTTTTGACACCGACATTGGTGCTTTTTATTGAGAGTTCCATTGTGCCGTCACGATAAGGCTTGATGGCTCGTCTTGTTGTCAAGGACAACATTACCTCTAGGGGAGCCCTGGCTGTAGGCCAAACTCTCCGACTAGGCGGCTTCGTCATGACCGCCTGTTTGGCCGTTCTCGGTGTCAAAACCGGCGGATCTCGGGTAGGGGGTCCCGAACTGTGCGTCTAAGGCGGATGGTAACATGAGGCGAGGGACACGATGTTTACCCAGGTTCGGGCCCTCTCGATGGAGGTAATACCCTACTTCCTGCTTGATTGATCTTGATGATATGAGTATTACAAGAGTTGATCTACCACGAGATTGTAGAGGCTAAACCCTAAAAGCTAGCCTATGGTATGATTGTTGTTCTTGTCCTACGGACTAAACACTCCGATTTATATAGACACCGGAGGGGGCTAGGGTTACACAGAGTCGGTTACAAGGGAGGAGATCTACATATCCGTATTGCCAATCTTGCCTTCCATGCCAAGGAGAGTCCCATCCGGACACGGGACGAAGTCTTCAATCTTATATCTTCATAGTCCAATAGTCCGGCTAAAGTATATAGACCGGCTGTCCGAGGACCCCCTAATCTAGGACTCCCTCAGTAGCCCCTTAACCAGGCTTCAATGACGATGGGTCCGGCACGTAGATTGTCTTCGACATTGCTAGGCGGGTTCCTCCTCCGAATACTCCATAGAAGATTTTGAACACAAGGACAGTGTCCAGCTCTGCAAAACAATTTCCACAGACGACCGTAGAGAGAATAATATTTCCACAAATCTAATCTGCTGACACATTTGACATCATGACATCATACCACGGCCCAGTCATTATTCGAACCGTTTTTCTCAACCAGCTACTGCACATATTGCGAGGCGGTTTCCTTGGCACGTCTTGTCGAAGCAGAGATCGTGTCCCCTTATCGCGGGATCCTCATCAACACGGGTGTGGGTAACCCAACCGCGCCAGTAATTACGGCGCTTGGGGAATAAGCGGTTTTACCAGGCAAGTGGGGAGGCGCAGAATCCCTGCTGCCTTTATAAGGGGATAAGGACTCCCTTTTGCACCCACGCTTTCTCCTTCCCAATCCATTCCCCTCCGCCCAAGGTCCAACGCCCAAGTGTTCATCTTCTCTGCCCACAAAGGCCTTCCGAAAATGTCCGGATCCGGAGCAGGAGGTAAATGGATGGCCTCTATCGTCCAGGAGAAGGATATCAAAAAGCTTCTGGAGGCCGGGTATCTGGCCAAGAAAATCAGCCATCGTCTCCCGACGGCGAGACAGATCGTCCCTACCCCGGAACCCCACGAAAGGGTTGTATTCCTCCCTCACTTCTTCCGTGGGCTAGGGTTTCCCCTCCACCCGTTCGTTCGCAGCATCATGTATTATTATGGGATCGATCTTCATGATCTGTCCCCTAATTTCTTCTTCAACATCTCGACGTTTATCATGGTGTGCAAGGCTTTTCTCCGTATCTCGCCACATTTCGGCTTATGGCTAAAGATTTTTAATGTGAAGCCCAAGGTAGTGGGTGGCAAGCATGCTGAGTGCGGGGGCGCTATGGTGAGCAAGATGCCCAACATTACATGGCCAACAGGCACCTTTAACGATTCCGTCAAGGAGTGGCAACAACAGTGGTTTTACATCACTGAGCCGCGCGGCATGGAATGGGCCGCTACTCCCGAGTTTCGATCCGGTGCCCCCTGTGGCTTACATCGTGGGTCAAGAAGGGCCTAAACTGGTCCTCGTCCGGTGAATTGCTGACGCTCCAGATGCGCGTTAAAGGTATGGGAGACAAGAACATTGAACTTGTCAATGTGGTCCAGGTGATGTTAGTTTGTCAGATCCTGCCTTGTCAACACCGGACTTGCAATCTATGGGAATTCGATCTGGCCAAGCACCAAACCTTGCGGGAGCTTTTCGGCTCTTCGCACAAGGACATCTGGAAGGTGCTTTTCAAGTCTAGCAAATCATGGCCGGACTCCACCGAAGACCGTGGGTACCAACTGTCCCGCCCTGCAAGTTCGGTAAGTAACCGTACTTTTTGCCCACATAACCCAAGGGAAGCGCGTAACGTGTTTTCCATAATTCTCCTAGGGCTGGACAAAGAAGGAGGAGAAGATCCATTGTTCGGCCCCGCTGCCCGAAGAACCGGCCGTCCCGCTTCTGACGAAGATGCTGGTCCCGGCACCTTACAAGGTACCGAAGAAGACAACCGAGAAGGAGGCCAAAAAGACCCGGGGTGGCCTTCATCGCCGCGGCACTTCGGACACAATATCCGGAGGCTCTGATGCCCATTCCGCCTCTGAAGAGGACGAGGAGGAGGAGGAGGAAGATGAATCTCGTACGGGGGAAAGAAAGAAGAGGACGGCCTCTGCACACTTGGAGGCTGAGTTTCCTAAAAGGGGAAAAGTTCCTCCTCTAAAGGAGTCCACTACCGCCGCCAACAGTGCCCCGGCGTGGGATCCCAGGGCCCAGCCCCTGGTGAACTCGTGAGTATATACAGTCCGAATACGTTTATATGTTCAGACTCATCATGGCATAATATTTTAACCTGAGCCATATTTTTTGCAGTCCGGCGAGGTCCCGTACCGAACAATCCTCGTCAGAGGGTTCACTGAGCTCGGATGCTATGGAAAGCGGGACGCCCCCGAAGGCCTCTTCTTTCAAATAGGTGAATACCACCGAGGCTTCATCCTAGAGGGACCCTAGGCGAGGGGGAAAGGGAAAGACCGTGAAGGCGGCGCCTGGAGATCAAACTTCAGGGGCCGAACACATGGTGAAGAAAATCCCCATGGGAGCTGGCGACGGGGGCCATCTTGAATTCGGCTCCCAGCCGGATGCAATTCCGGAGACCAATACTGCTCCAGAATCAGACAGGCAGCCCCTCTCAGCTGGAGGGGGCATACTGGCAACCTCTGTCCAACCAGAGGTGTGGGATGCTTTCTTGGTGGCGCTGAAGAGCGCCTCCATCATCGATGAACACCGCGCCCTTATGGGTGCAGTGATTGAGAAGATTCAATCTCCTAAAAGTGGACTGAATGGAGCCTGTATCAGCCTTATAAAAGGCTTTGAGGTATGTTTTTCGAAGAGTGTCAAGGTATGGATAGTAGCCCCTGATACACTGTTCGGTGAAAGAAAAAGCCGGAGAGAGGATAAAACTTATGTTCTCAGGAAGAATCATTGAATGACATCTATTCTTCTGTTATAAGCAGGCGTCTGTAGCGGCTGCTGCCTCTCATACCGCGGAGATCTCCGGACTGAATCAATGTTTGGAGCGGGCCGAAGAAGAACTTGGCCAGTTGAAAATGCAGTTGGGAGATAAACAAGGTATGCACAAGCCTTGTTCGCATTTATTGCAAATGAATTTTCAGTATGATGAAATAGGCTTCATGATTTGCACTAGAGATGGTGACTGAAGTCGAGGCCCTTAAGAAGGCTGTGGCCGAGGCCGAGAAAAAGGCAACCACAGAGCAGGCTCTCCGTGAGAAGTACAAAGCCAGGGTTATTAAAGCTGAGCCGGAGCTGCAAGAGGCCGTGAAGAAATGCGAGACCTTGGAGTAGAGTTTAACAGAGAAAGAATCCGAACTCACCAAGGCGCATCAGGCCATGAGCGATGCCCGGGGGGAAACCCAAAGCGCCCTGCAGGGGATCCAAGAGGCGAGGAAGATTGCGGTGGGTAAGGCTTTTTCCTTGTAAAGCAAGTATTTGAGGAGAAGATTATGTTTCTAATTTTGAATTCGGATTTCTCTAGAGGTATTTGCGGAGCTGCCCCGCAGCATATCGGATGCCGCCCAATTCTACCGGGCCGAAGAAAGGAACACTGCGGATAAGCTCTTCTGGTCGCAGTATTTGGCACCGAATTATCCGGTGCCTTTGTCGATCAACTAAAACAACTGATCGAACTGCGTAAGGCGGCGGAACTAGCCATGAAGGATTTGATTATCCGGTTGTGGCCTGCCGAGCCGATTCCAGGCAGCTACTTCGGGCTCGTGAAGCGGCTTGTAAGCGCTTGCCCTCGACTTGACATCATCAAGTGGTCGGTCTGTATAGAGGGTGCACAAATGGCCTTCACCCGCGCGAAGGTGCACTGGGGGAAGATGGATGTTGAGAAGCTGATGACCGAAAGGCTGCCAAAGGGGAAGGAGCACCGCAAGCCCGAATTATATTATGAAGGTGTCCTGAAAGGATCCTACCTTGCAGCGGAGCTATGCGCCAAGGACATTATATTCCCATGAATGCCAATCATGTTGTCCTTTGTAAATGTTTGAACAAGGTCATTTATTTATTGCCTGTTATATAAAAGTTTACCCTCTAGTGCGACTGTTTTATATATTAAATCTGAGAGTTGGCTAGTCGTCAGCTTCTGCCCCCACGTAAGAAGTACGGGGGTGTTCGGGATAAACCTGAGCACTCTTTATCCTAGTTTTGGGTCCTTCGAAGGAGGTGCTCAACACAACGAACCAGGCAATCGGACTATAGGGCTTTATCACTCTCACTTAGCTATAGGAGCTTTTGTAAGGTAGGCGCAGCCCCTAGTGTTTGGAAGACCGTACTAGTGGCTCTATAAGCTCCTGATCGGAGAAAAAACCGATTCATCGCACGCTGCATTGGTTATGGCATTATGCGGGAGAAATCCTTGAAGATTTACGACCTCTCGAACAGCTGACCAGCTCTCGTCGTATCATGACAGTCAGTTTTCGCCTTTCTCTACTGAGGTGCTCGTCCGGAAGAACCGGGACACAATCGCAGTAGTTCTCCCAGTGGTACCTTAGCCGATATAGCGGAACGTAAGGTACCAAAACATGGGAGCCGGGAAAACCCAACTATTGACCCAAGACATGATTCAGAGCTTAGGCATATAGTGCTGTAAGTTCATGGTGCCGAACTTCCATGAAGGTGTTCGGACTTTATTGCCGTACTGTGGGTAAAACGAAGCCCCTGGCACGTTTAAAGGCATATCACGGTGTACGAATGCCACTTGACAAAAGAGTTTTAATAAGAAATGACAGCGGAAAAGTGTCATACAAATCCACATATTTTATTTGAATAGTACGTTGATGCGTGTAAGACAGGTAATAATGGAAAAGAAATATGACTGTAGAACCTGTTGAGACCAGGGAAGAAGAACCTGCGCGTGGATCCAGAGTATATATAGTCGAATGGTCATCGCGGGGAATATCTAAGGATTCCCTTGCGCGTTCGGGCTGCCTCCATATCACCGTCCTGGTCGGTGTAAAGGTGAACCTGCGAAGGAAGTGTGAGAAATGTTTACATGCCGGAGAGCCGCTGAGTGCGGCCTGTCCTGGCCTTCACCGGAGTGTTTAACTAAGCTCCAGATGAGCCGGGCTATCCTTTAGTCAATTAATTCGAAGGCCTTTGACAACGTCCGGGAGCTTGGCCATGGACTCAAGGTTCGGCTGCAAGGTGCTGCTCGTTGTTCCTGCTGTTAAGACAGTGGTGTACTCATTGATGCCAAAGTATAGTTCGTCTTTTCCATTAACCGTGATGACATCGCGTGGACCGGGCATTCTGAGCTTACGGTAGGCATAATGTGGCACCGCTTGAATCGAACGAACACGGATCGTCTGAGCAGTGCCAGATAATCACTGCGGAAGGGGACGATTTCGAAGATTAACTCTTCGGTATGGTAATTGTCTGGTGATCCGAAGACTACCTCAAGGGCAATGGAGCCTGTACAACTGGCTTCCACACCTGCTATAATGCCTTTGAAAGTGGCTGTAGTGCGTTTGATCATCGAATGATCGATGCCCATCTTGAGCACTGTGTCCTGATAAAGCAGGTTTAGACTACTACCTCCGTCCATAAGCACTCATGTGAGGTGGAACCCGTTAATTATTGGGTCAAGGACTAGTGTGGCTGGATTGCCCTGATTGGCGCTAACCGGACAATCCGTGCGGTTGAAGGTGACCGGCCCTACTTTATATTGTGGGACGACTAGTTCCGTTAAGTCGGCATCCCTAGGGATGAGTATACGGTCCGGGTTGGGGATTTGGGTGGCGTTTACCACGTTCACAGTTTGGATTTGCGGGGGAAATTTCTTTTGTCCTCTATGTTTGGTGATCTGGGCTCTTCATCGCCATCATCGCTTTGAGACCCCCCTTTACTGTTTTTGGCGCCTACCCTGCCGGCTTGTTTGAAGATCTAGCATTCTCTGTTGGTATGGGTGGCTGGCATCCCTGGGTGCCATGAATTTGGCACTGACGATCGAGTATGCGGTCCAGACTGGATGGACCCGAATTGTTATTTTTGAGGGGCCCTTTCCGCTGACCAGACTTTGAGCCACTAAACCCGGCATTAACTACCGTATCTTCGGCGTTTTCACCATATTTGCGACGCTTGTGTTTGTTGCATCGTGGCTTGCCGTTGCTATCCCTGGCCTCTGATGTGCCAGGTTTGCTTGTTGCGTTGTTACTACGAGCCAACCAGCTATCTTCGCCCGCACAAAAGCGGGTCATGAGTGTTGTGAGGGCTGCCATGGATTTTGGCTTCTCTTGACCGAGGTGGCGGGCGATCCACTCATCACGGATGTTATGCTTAAATGCCGCTAAGGCCTCTGCATCCGGACAGTCAACGATTTGGTTCTTCCTAGTTAAGAACCGGGTCCAGAATTTCCTGGCCGATTCCCCTGGCTGCTGAATTATATGACTTAAATCGTCAGCATTCGGCGGTCGCACATTAGTGCCCTGGAAATTGTCCAGGAATGCATCTGCCAGGCTCTCCCAACTTCCGATGGAGTTTGCCAGCAAGCTATTCAGCCAATGCCGAGCCAGCCCTTTGAGTTTGAGCGGGAGGTACTTGATGGCATGTAGATCATCCCCGCGAGCCATGTGAATGTGGAGGAAGAAGTCTTCTATCCATACTGCGGGGTCTGTAGTACCATCATATGATTCAATGTTCATGGGTTTAAACCCTTCTGGGAATTCATGATCCATTACTTCATCGGTGAAGCATAGGGGGTGGGCGGCGCCTCTGTGCCGGGCTATGTCACGACGCAGTTCATACAAGTCATGTTTGTTGTATTCGGCCCGGCCGGATTTGCTTTTAGTGCATCCGGTGTGACAATCATCACCGCGCGTTGGGGTGCGACCCCGTGATCCGTAGATCGATCTTGTATGTCCTTCTTTGCTTTCAAATACATCTCAAAGGTCTCGTGTATTGCCCCAGGCTTTGGTGTTTCTGTTTGTCTGGCGACGAGGTGCGGGATGGACTTCGGGTTGATATGTCCCTCTGTCTTGGCCACGAGGTGGCCGATCGGCCGCATCATACACTGGTAATGTAGGTTCTAATGCTTCCTTCTCTAGTTGGGGTAGCAACCTGCGCTTTGGGTAACTCCTGGTTGGGCGTTCGATTTCGTATTCCTCGGCCGCAAGGACTTCAGTCCATCTGTCCGCTAGCAGATCTTGATCAGCTCGAAGTTGTTGTTACTTTTTCTTCAGGCTGTTTGATGTGGCTATAAGCCGGCGCTTGAAGCGCTCCTGTTCGACGGGATCCTCAGGCACGATAAATTCTTCGTCGCCGAGGCTCACCTCGTCTTCGGAGAGAGGCATGTAATTGTCATCCTCCGATTCTCCGTCTACTGCCTGTTCTGGAGGGCTAGCTTGTTCATCCTCCCGCTCTAGGTCTGGCTGGAGGGGATTGTCATCATCCACGGCACTATCCGGGGCGTTATTGTCTCTTGTGCCGGTATCGCTGCTTTTGCTATGGCGGGACTTAGAGCGGCGCCGCTGACGTCGGTGCTTGGAGTGCTTCTTGGAGGGGTTATCCTCCGCTGTCTTATTGCCACCGCCTTGTTTGGGGGTGTCCACCATGTATATGTCATATGATGAGGTGGCAGTCCAGCGCACTATGGGTGGTGGTTCTTGTTCGTCTCCTACATCATCGTCCATACTTTCGATTTCTTCATAGCCGAAGTCGAGCATGTCGGTTAAATCGTCGACAGTGGCTACTAAGTGGGTGGTGGGTGGGTAACGAATTTCTTCATCGTCCGCATCCCAATCTGGCCGGACATAGTTCGGACAAGGGTCTCCTGACAGGGAGAGAGACCTCAACGAGTTTAGCACATCGCCAAAGGGCGAGTGCTGAAAGATATCAACGGAGGTAAACTCCATGATCGGTGCCAAATCAGATTCGATAGGCACGGACGCAGGCGGCTAGGAGCCCAAATACAACGGTTCGGCAACACGGGTCTCGTAGGAGGTGAAGTCAGTATTCGTCCCTATCGCCACTGAGTGTGCGGCCTCCGAGGCGGGGTCCATCCACCCGTCCTCGGATGATGCGATCTGCTCCGGTTTGAGGTCCGGAGTAGTCACAGGTGTGATCTCCCGAACACTGTCCGACGACAGAGCTAAATCGTGCTCGTCGTGACTGTGCGGTGCACCGGACATGGGCTCGAATCTGTCAAAGATGAAGTCTCCACGGATGTCAGCAGTATAGTTCAAGTTTCCATACCTGACTTGATGGCCAGGGGCATAGCTCTCGATCTGCTCCAGATGGCCAAGTGAGTTGGCCCGCAATACGAAGCCGCCGAATACAAAGATCTGTCCGGGGGGAAAACCTCACCCTGGATCGCATCATTGCCGATGATCGAAGGAGCCATCAAGCTTTATGGTGGCGGCACAGTGGAACTCTCAATGAAAGCACCATTATCAGTGTCAAAACCAGTGGATCTCGGGTAGGGGGTCCCGAACTGTGCGTCTAAGGCGGATAGTAATAGGAGGCGAGGGACATGATGTTTACCCAGGTAAAGGCCCTCTCGATGGAGGTAATACTCTACTTCCTGCTTGATTGATCTTGATGATATGATTATTACAACAGTTGATCTACCATGAGATCATAGAGGCTAAACCCTAAAAGCTAGCCTATGGTATGATTGTTATTCTTGTCCTACGGACTAAACCCTCCGGTTTATATAGACACCGGAGGGGGCTAGGGTTACACAGAGTCGGTTACAAGGGAGGAGATCTACATATCCATATTGCCAAGCTTGCCTTCCACACCAAGGAGAGTCCCATCCAGACACGAGACGAAGTCTTCAATCTTGTATCTTCATAGTCCAATAGTCCGGCTAAAGTATATAGTCTGGCTGTCCAAGGACCCCCTAATCCAGGACTCCCTCAGTCGTTGCACCGACGATGACTTCTCGGGTCATCAAAAACAGCCTCCACGTCGGCTCGGGATTCACCGAGCAGATGGATCCAATGGAGCTCTCTTCCTTGAACGAGCTCTTGGATCGGATCGCCGCCCTGGGAGTCACTACGGACTATGATTGGATCGGGCTTAAACCCGAACAAAGGGAGATTAACTCTCCGCCGGCCACCCATCAGATAGCGGTGGTGGAGGAGCAATGTAGCGATTATTCCTCTATTTTGAGGAGAAACTATGTCCGGATTCCTGAGCTCTCCGAGCCGGATACCCGTCTACGGGAGGACATGCCCCAAGCTTTGAACCTAGAATCGGACAGTGGGCCAGAACTATTGGGCAACATCCTGGTGCCCGAACTGCCAAGCTCAGAAATTCCTTTGCCCCTAGGTTTCAGATCGGGTCAGGGTTTGGACCTAAATCTGCCCACCTACCCAGACATAAGTGATCTTCCCCACATTAGACAAGAGCCCCAAGAAACAATACATCACTATTGGGGCAGATTCCTCCTTGTAATGAGCAAGGTCAAGGACTGTCGTGAGGAAGACGCAATTTCATTCTTTTGCAAAAATCGCACGGACAAGGGAATCCTCAACGCCATAAGTCGCCATGATATAGCACACTTCGCTAACTTGGCGGCCACAGTACAGAAGTACTGTTCGATGGAAAGCGCCTAGAAAACCCAAACAAAATTCTGGGATCCTCCGGCTCTCACTAAACCCCCCGTCCGAACTAAAAGGGTGTACTCTCGTAAGTCACCTAATCCAATTACAAAGAAACCAAAGCCCACTATAGAGCATGGGACTCTATTGGAGGGATGGCTCAATGGGCCTTGCAAAATTCACAGTACACCGGATACCATGCCAACACACGGCCTTAGAGCATGTTGGATACTCCGGCAGGTGGCCAAGAGTGGCGAGGATCTCCTCATCAACAATACCACAGAGCACCATCTCGTGGAAAAATAACAATACAGTATTGACAGTCTTCGAGACCTTCGCCTCAAATAATAAGCGCAAGCGAGCACTCCGCAGCCTTTCTGAAGTCTGCCACATTGCAGCAATAAATCCATGGAACGATATGGCCATAACCTTCAATACCAATGACGAACCTCAATTCCGAATAACCCGAGCACCAGCCGCTTTGGTCCTTAGTCCAATTGTGGACGGCTTCCGACTTACTAAAGTGCTCATGGACGATGGCAGCGGATTAAACCTCATCTACGAGGAGACTCTTAGCAAAATGGAAATAGACAAGAGCCGCATTGAGCAAAGTAGCACGACTTCAGAGGAATCATCCCTAGTCGGGAGGCATGATGTGCGGAAAAATCACACTAGATGTGGTAATCGGCACGCCGGAGAATTATAGGTCCGAAGAAGTCACATTCCAAGTGGACCCATTCAGTAGCGGATATCACGCCCTTTTAGGGCGGGAGGTATTAATGATCTTCCAAGCTATACCCCATTACGGGTACATGAAGCTCAAAATGCCTGGCCCAATGGAATCATCACTCTAGCTAGTGATCCGGACATAGCACTCCGTCCCGAAAATAAAACCGCCGCACTGGCCCTCAAGGCGTTATCCGAAGCCCTTGTGGTCGAAGAACTAACTGCGCTACGCTCCATAGTGGACAGGGACGACGTGATACTTGACAAAAGACCCAAGTCCACCTCTTTTAAACCAGCGGACGAAATAGTCAAATTCCAGGTCCACCCAATGGACCCTACAAAAACAACATCCATCGGGGCACAACTGAACCCCACAATAGACGCCGCACTGCGGGAGTTCTTGCGCGAGAATTGGGACATCTGCGCGTGGCATCCTTCAGACATGCCAGGAATCCCACGCAGGCTGGCCGAGCATAGCCTAAACATTCTAAAGGGATACAAGCCGGTCAAGCAGACTCTTCGGCGTTTCTTAGAGCCTAAGCGACAAGCCATGGGAGAGGATCTGGCCAAGTTATTCGAGGCCGGATTCATTAGAGAAATAAAACATCTGGACTGGCTAGCAAACCTGGTAATGGTACCAAAGAAGGACAAATCCTGGCGCATATGTGTCGATTTCAAGGACCTTAACAAGGCTTGCCCCAAGGATCCCTTCCCCCTCCCGTGCATCGATCAAATTATCAACGCTACCGCAGGACACGACTCATTGTGTTTCCTCGATGCATACTCCGGATAGCATCAAATTAAGATGGCGAAGTCCGATCAAGCCGCAATGGCATTCATCACTCCATACGGCCCCTTCTATTTTAACACCATGCCTTTCAGGCTCAAAAACGCCGGTGTGACCTATCAACGCATGATTCAGACATGCCTGGAAACACAAATAGGCAAAATAGTGGAGGCATATGTAGATGATGTGGTCATTAAAACCAAACATGTCGAATCCTTAATACACGACTTGAGGCTCACGTTCGACAATCTCCGAACATATGACATCAAGCTCAATTCGGAAAAATGCGTTTTCGGTGTGCCCGCCGGAAAGCTCTTGGGCTTCATCGTTTCCAATAGAGGAATCGAAGCAAATCCGGCTAAAATCTGAGCTCTGTCAGAGTTGGCTATCCCAACAGACCTCAAGCAAATCCAGAAATTAACTAGATGTGTGGCTGCCTTAAGCCGCTTTATCTCCTGATAGGGAGAAAAGGCACTACCTCTTTATCGCCTTCTTCGACGAACCGAACAGTTCGAATGGACGGATGAGTCCACGACTGGATTGGGAGAAATAAAAGCCGTCTTGGCCAGCAAGCCAATCTTGGCCGCGCCAATATCGGCGAACCAATGCTGTTATATACAGCGGCAACACACCAAGTTGTAAGCGCAATGCTCGTCGTCGAACGAGAGACGGGCGAACATAAGTTCCCGCTTCAAAAGCCGGTATACTATGTATCCACTGTGCTCACTCCATGCAAATCACGGTACCCACATTATCAAAAGATAGCATACGCAGTCTTCATGGCATCCCGGAAACTACGACACTACTTTCAAGAGTGTTCAATTACGGTGGCTTCTGAAGTACCACTGAAAGTGCTAGTGATCGACTAGAGGGTGGGTGAATAGGCGATTTTTATGAAAGTCTTCAAAACATGTAAGTTTCGAAGACAAACAATAGAAATAAACCTATTACCATGCAGCGGAAAGTAGACTACACTAGGCAAACCATAGTCACGTATTCAATGAAGTGAAAGCACAATGACTAATAGCAGCTAGGCAGTAAGGATCAGGTAGGAAGATATTGTGAAGCCAATTAGTAAGCGTAATCACTTAGTGAAGTCGAATGGTGATGCTGTCGTACAATGACTTCACAAGAACCAACAGTAAGTAAAGGGAAGGGAAGGATGAAACCAGTGACTCGTTGAAGACAATAATTTGTTGGACCAGTTCCAGTTGCTATGACAACTGTACGTCTAGTTAGGGAGGCTGAGATTCAACTCAGAAGACCTCGTCTTCACCTTATTCCCCTTGAGCTAAGGACACCCAGTCCTCACCCAATCACTCTGGTAAGTCTTCAAGGTAGACTTCCAAACCTTCACAGACTTCGTTCACCGGCGATCCACAATGACTCTTGGATGCTCAGAACGCGACGCCTAACCGGCTGGAGGATTCACAGTCCTCAAGTGTAATAAGTCTTCAGATCACACAGATAAGAGACTTAAGTGATGCCTAACACTCTTTGGCTCTGGGTGGTTAGGGCTTTATCCTGTCAAGGAATTCTCTCTCAAAGGCTGCAAGGTGGGTTGCTCTCCAATGACAAAAGCTGTACTTTAACTCTGAGCAGCCAACCGTTTATGGTTGTAGGGGGTGGGTTATTTATAGCCACTAGGCAACCTGACCTAATTTGTCCGAAATGACCCTGGGTCACTAAGGAACTGACACGTGTTCCAACGGTCAGATTTCAAACACACACGGCAACTTTACTTGGGCTACAAGCAAAGCTGACTTGTCCAACTCTGGACAAGATTCGCTCTCATAGTCTTCACTCGAAGACATAGGATTTTGGTTAAGCATCACTTCAGTCATTCTGACTGGTTCTCTTGGACCCCACTTAACAGTACGGTGGTTCCTATGACTCAACAAAGAAGAAAAAGAACTGCGAAAGATCTAAGTCTTTGCGCTCCATAGTCTTCATGCGATGTCTTCTCTTGTCATAGTCTTCAATGTGAATGCCTTCACATACCACCTTTGACTTCAATGTCTTCATACATTTTTAGGGGTCATCTTTGGTAGGAAAACCAAATTAATGAGGGACTTCTACCTGTGTTATCCTGCAATTCTCACAAACACATTAGTCCCTCAACTAGGTTTGTCGTCAATACTCCAAACCAACTAGGGGTGGCACTAGATGCACTTACAATCTCCCCCTTTTTGGTGATTGATGACAAACTAGTTGAAGTTTTCAACGGGGAATATAATATGTGAAATTGTAAAGGATAAGGAATTGTCTTCATAAGTTGCAAGGGATCCCCCTGAAGATGTGCATATAAGGAATTTGCTTTTGGAATGCAAATGCACATGTCAGGTTGTACTTGTGGAGATCCTCTTCAACTTATGATGACAATTCATCATGCATGAAAAGTATGTGAAGATAATGACATGCATAATGAAAAATGGACGTCTGCAAAATGATCTAAGTGCGGAATTTATCGTCGCACATGCGGAATTTATCCTCGCATCACAGAATAGCAAATAAGTAGCATACGACAATCGAGTTTAAGTGTTACAACTCAAAGGACCAAAAGTATCAAAAATAGAGTTGTAAACACTAGGCAAAACATAAAGTAACCGCCCATATGGACCCGCTTGAAGACTATCAAACTCATATGCTTCTCCCCCTTTTGTCAGTAAGGACCAAAAAGGTTTGAAGGCATAGAGCATCTACTCGTTCCCATGAGGAGTAGACGAAGCAGCAAGGTCGTGGTGGTGTTCGGCGATGTAGAAGAACTCAGAGCAGTGTCGATGCGTGCAGAAGTAGGGGGCGGTGAAATGGCATCATCTTCGTCCTTGATCACTCTGGCATTCACAGTTGCCGCGGAGGAAGAGAACTCAGAGTCTTCAAGAGACGGAGTTCGTCGCAGCACAATCCTTCTTGGAGGTGTGGAGTCAAACTTGAAATGTTCAGAGAAGCCATCCTCTTGAAGATCATCTTCAGAACACATAAGCGTCAGCCCTTTCCATGTACGCCGACAGGTTTCATGGGCAACAAAGGCATTCTTGGTGGCAAGATTGCGAATGCGGTTGACATCCACCAAGAGGCTTTGCTTTTGGCGCTTCAGCCAGTCATGATGCCTATCCTGTTTCTGATGAAGGGCAACCAGCAGCTCTTGGTCATTAAGAACACAAGATCGCTTCTTGGGCCGTTGGGCAATAGTGCTTTCAGTGGCTTCAGTGAGGGCACGATGAGGTGCACGTGTAGTACCAGCCAGAGGATAAACACGAGTGACTGCTTCAACTCCTTCGATATTCTGAGAGAAACTTTGATGCTCAGCATTCTGAAGACAAAGAGGCTCCTTGGCAGGCTCTCGATAGATGGCTTCATAGGACATATCCACATCAGGCAGAAAGATCCGATGATTGCGAGCAGAGGGATGATATGAGATAGCTGAGTGGAGTTTGATCAGCCGCATTATCCATGGAGCGTAGAACTTCAAGCCAAAAAGATCAGATCCTGATGCAGCAAGTTGGCGGATGAAGAAGTCTTGTGCATTGAAGCATTTGCCGTGAATAATATAGAAGACCAAAGTCTTCATTGCACCTTCCAGCTTTGCATGTGGAGAATGTCCTTTGATGGGCCAGAGAGTACGCCTTATAATGTGATAGATAGTTTGTGGCAGATACTCAAGGTCTTCAACAAAGAACTCCTTAGGATATGCAGCATCTGGAGGCAAAGGCTTCATCATGCTAAGCATCTGACTCATGTTCGGTTCGGGCTTCTGAAAGATGCTCTCCATAGCTTCACTGTGAAGCTGACAGCCAGGTTCATAGAGATCTGCAGGAGTGGGCAGACCAGTGAGCTCAATGATATCAAAGGCTTTGGCTTCGTGATGAACATTTCCGGTCATCCACTCAAGGAGCCAAGTCTTCGGATCCCTGTTGTAGCCACGTATGTGAAGAGTGGCATAAAATTGGAGTATCAACTCTTCGTTCCAGTGCTCTTGGTCGGTGACGAAAGGCAACAATCCAACCTCTTTGAAGCAATCCAAAGCTTCTTCCAAGCAGGGCAGACCAGTTATTGCTTCGGTGTCAAGACGCATATGAGGGAAGATGCGACCTTGATTGTACAGAATGCATGAGTAATAACTTCGCTGCAGATAGCTCCAGAACTGATCAGAAGATATTCTTTCCCTTGAGTAGGGGTTCTTGGAGCTATTGAAGTAGGTGTTGTCTGCTTTGAAGCCATTGACATTAAAGGATCCAGGTGCTGATGCAGGACCTGGAAACCTGGGCAACCTTGGCATTGGCTTCTGTACCTGAGGCCTATGCTCAACATGATAGTCAAACTGAGGACCAGCAGCAGGCGTAGGAACTGGAGCAGTAGCATCATCGGCTTCACTGACTTCTGGTTCATGGGTTGGTGTAGGCTCCACATTTGCTTCAGCCATGACTACGTCATTGGCTTCATTTGTGTTGGTGGTGGCAGCCTCAAGATTCTCAACCTCCACTTGATGAGCTGGAGGGTCGGGCATAGACATGTTCTCCTCGAGAACAGCTTCTTCAGTAATGGGGGAGTAGGGACATGTTCTTCTTCTTGGGTGTCGTCGGCTGATGCAGCCGGAATGTCTTCAGCAGCTTTAGCCTCAGACTCGGAGACATTCATAGTAGGAGTGTCATCTGGAAACACTTGATGTGCAATAGATTGGTGGAGCACTTCTCCTTCTGGAACGCTCGAAGGAGGGACTTGAGACCTTGGTCCTTTGCGAAGCCTGCGTAATGCTGGCGACGCCTTTGGAGATGGAGTTGGCTAGGCCTCAAAGTCATCTTCCTCTTCTTGCCGGGGTGGTGTGACTTGTTGTTGTGGGTGATTAGCCCATGATGCATCCTGAGAAATTGGCGTCAGAGGAGGACCAATGCTGATGAGTTTGTTGTGTGTAAGCACAGGCGATGATACCTGTTGGTGCTCAATCTAAGGAAGAACTACACCATCTTCAATATTTTCATGGTGACCAATGTCTTCAGCAACGGTGGGATCAACTGCTGGAATGTCTTCATCTGCATGAGCCTCTGTGGAAGCAGGCTCATGGACAATCAGTTGGCGCTCTTGGTGTGTAGATGCAGGGCGAACCATTGAGATAGGTTCAACAACTAGGGGCTCTGTGGGAGCAGCCCGATCCTTCTTGGTCTTGCGCTTCTTCTTGGAGGGAGCAGCATCGGAGGCTTCAGGATGTTTCCTCTTTCTCGCTTCAGCCTCAGCATTCCTCGTCTTCTTCAGTTCTGAAGCAGTTGACCTGACCTTTGGCTTCAAGCCAGTCATGCTGGCTGGGAAGACAATGGGATGTGCTTCCTACCTCCGTGCGTCGGGTTCGGCCACAACGGGCTTCTTCTTCTTTGCAGCCATCCTGGGGTCGATGCCAGGACGACCAAGGGCCTTGCGCTTCTCAGCCTCATTGTAGGCTTGCACACACTTGTCAGCCAGGCTCTTCATGCACTCATGAGAACCTTGAGCTTCTTCACGCTTCTTGAGAAAGGCTTCTTTGAGCTCGTGCAGCATGATCTTGAAGTTCTTGACCTCTTGCACGCTGATCTTGGCCATATGCTTCTTAAACTGAGCTTTCTCAAAGTCGATCTTTTGCTTCAGTTCAATGATGAGCTGAGCTAGAGCTAGCTCTGAAGCAATGGCGCCATGGAAGGCGACACTGAGGCCAATTGGAAGTTGCAGATCTTCAAAGCCGAGGTTGCGCATGTCAAACCACTCATCGATGAAGTTGTGGATGATTGCCACGTCAAAGAGAGGAAAATCATTGAAGATTTCTGCTTCTTCTTTGCTCTTGATCAGTTGCTCAAGAGCGTCATCTACAAGATCTTCATCGCTAGACAGATCAATGGCATCGTTGCGCAGAATAGCAGCAGCAGTCAGTTCTTGGCTGGTGTGTTGCAGAGGCATCTTGACTCTCGAGGGCTTGGAGATGCGTGACAAATCTTCAGACTGCACACTGTCTTTAGGAGGTGCAGTAGCCAGTGGCTTCGCCCATGAGAATTTTGGTGCTGAGGCAGGCTTTGAAGCTTTAGACTGCTTCAGTTTCTTTGGCTTTGGAGGTGCAAGCGCTTCATCAGATTCAGTGTCATCTGCAGGCTCATCCACGGCTGTCCCTTGAACCATGATATGAGTGATGAGACCTTCCAGGTTGTAGAAGGTCCCAACAAGATTGGGTTCAGCTTCACGGGTGCCGTCAGCACGTGGCACAGAGGGGCCTGGGTTGAAGTCTAATCCCAATGACTTCTTGTTCTCCTTGGCAGAGTTCTGAGCAAACTGATAGTTGCGCTTGAAGAGATTGTCTTCGCGACACCATAACAGAGAGGATGGGTCAGCATTCGCAGGCTGTGGTCCATGGACCATGCAGGGATAGAAGCCTTGTTCAATGGCTTCATCTCTGGACCTGGGTTGAAGATTTCTGTATAGGATGTCTCCCCATGGTCGCTTGATGGCATTCTTCTCAGCATATTCCTTGGTCACAAACCTATACTTGAACCACTATTCTGCCCAATATCGTCGAATCCATTGGATTCGTGTCTTGCGCTGATTGTAATCCTCTTCTGGATCTGTCTTCTACAGCTCTGAGAGGTCATCAGGCAGATCTCTTGATGTTTCACCTCGACACTTTCTGCCACCCTTCCTTACTGATTTCTCTGCAGCCATGAACTTTAAACTGAATGGCTTCAATACGTTCAAAGGCTTCAAAGGCTTTCGCTTGCTGGACAAACAGGAACTGGCTTCGGGAGAATTTATATGATGCTGTAAGAATTCTGCAAATGAGTGCAGACTATGAGAACCAAGGGATTCTCCCATGGACATGTACATGTGATAGCATTAAGGTGCGAGGGAAGGGGAAGAGGTCATATGCATTCTCATAAGATTTTGAAGATAAATCAGTTTAGAAGACATTGACCTCATCGTGCGAAGACATTCACTCATAGATAAAGAGTTGGTTCCAGATTTGTACGAATCCACGGATCAGTACAAGTGAGGAATCTAACTACTTTGTGAAGCATAAGTGAACATACTAGGCATATTATGAGATGCAGTGTGAAATAGATCCAACTTGTGTGAACAAAAACTGCTTGTGGTAGAAAGTGACAAATCTATAGGATCAAAGGGGCCATAAAAAGGAAGTTTTATTTACCACACGAAGAACTGCTAGACGGAGTGGAAGAGGAGGCCGAGTAGTTCGATCGTCTGTGCCCTAACTTGGCGACGGAGGACACCTACGGCGACGGCGGTGAAGACGATGTCCGCGGCCGGCGTGAAGACGGCGTCGGAGAGGTCGCGGCAGCTAAGCGCTTCGTCGCCAGCGTTGTCGAGGGCTAGCGGTGGCGCTAGGGTTTGAGAGAGAGTGGAAGAAAGGATAATGACTATGGTGAGGCATGTATTTATAGGGACAGGGACGACATAGTGTTATTACACAGGTGCCCTTGGCGCTTCACATCTGAAAGACACGTGGCCATCATGCAACATATTAGAGGTTGTTCCACGTTCCCACGCACGCCTGGATTGTCGGGTGGTCGTTCCTACTTCTCCGGGTTTCATGTGAAGGAATTAGCATTGAAAACGGACTTAATGTTTGTCTCTGTATCTTCTGCTGACAAGGACGCAGAGAAGACATTCGATAGTTTCAAGAGAATGCATATGATTTGGAGAGATAGACTTTGAGATAGAAAGCATAGAGAGGTTAGGGTCCGATCACATTCACTTAGTTCAAAAGATTCAACAAGAAGACATAGCTATAAGTGAATGTTGTAGAGGACAGAACACTAGTATATATGTGAAAAAGACAATCAAACCAACATAGTGAAGATAATCATGAGGACAAGTTGAGAATGAAGACAAACAAAATGTGAAGACATAGAAAATGTAACGCCATGGGTAAAACACTTCAAACAGACGAATTTGGTGGTGGCGTTACCCACCGTATAGGAAGTATTAGACCCAGACACGGCGCACAATTATCGTGGCGCTCCGAAGTCAAATTCCACATTAATATATTCACACTTAGCATGTATGTCTTCATTGATGGAAGATATACTTTACTTCATGTGTTGCACATCTAAGTCATCAATATGCATAAGTGTTAGGATGTGTGCCTGATCACAGGACATTTCAGGATTCCAAGATATTTAGCTCACATCGTAACTTGCAAAATCTCTTCTCATCCAAGGGCTTGGTGAAGATATCTGCCAATTGCTCTTCAGTGTTGACATGTATGATATCAATATCTTCCTTCACAACATGATCTCTGAGAAAGTGATGACGAATTTCAATGTGCTTTGTCTTCGTGTGCTGAACTGGGTTGTTGGCAATCTTGATGGCACTCTCATTGTCGCAGTAGAGTGGCACTTGCTTCAGATGAATGCCATAGTCTTTGAGTGTTTGCTTCATCCACAGAAGCTAAGTGCAGCAAGATCCAGCAGCAATGTATTCAGATTCAACAGTGGAGAGAGATACACAGTTCTGCTTCTTTGAAGACTAACATACAAGTGATCGTCCCAGAAAATGACATGTGCCTGATGTAGACTTGCTATCCATCTTGTCACCAGCATAATCAGCATCCGAGAATCCAACAAGATCAAACTCTGAGCCCTTTGGATACCATAATCCTAGAGTTGGGGTGTAAGCCAAATATCGAAGAATTCGCTTCACAACTAAGTGATGCGGTTCCTTTGGTGCCGCTTGGAATCGAGCACACATGCAAACACTAAGCATAATATCTGGCCTAGATGCACATAGATAAAGTAAAGAACCAATCATGGAGCGGTATACCTTTTGATCGAACTCTTTACCATTGTCGTCGGGACCCAGATGATGTTTGGCTGGCATTGGCGTCGTGAAGCCTTTGCAGTCTTGCATACCAAACTTCTTCAGGCAATCTTTGAGATACTTCTCTTGAGATATAAAGATGTCGTTGCGTTGCTGACGTATTTGAAGAACAAGGAAGAACTTCAGCTCACCCATCATGGACATCTGATATTGCTCTTGCATCATATATCCAAACTCTTCACTGTATTTTTGATTGGTGCAGCCGAAGATAATGTCATCCACATATATTTGGCACACAAACAGTTCACCATCATATGTCTTCATGAAGAGAGTGGGGTCGAGGGAACCAGATTTGAAGCCTTTGCTCTTCAGGAAGTCTTTGAGTGTGTCATACCAAGCCCGAGGAGCTTGTTTGAGGCCATACAGTGCCTTGTTGAGCTTGTACACCATGTCAGGATGTTTTGGATCTTCAAAGCTAGGCGGTTGTGCAACATACACTTCTTCTTCAATCTTGCCATTGAGAAAAGCACTCTTCACATCCATTTGATATAGAAGTATGTTATGATGATTTGCATAGGCCAGCAGTATGCGTATGGCTTCAAGTCTAGCCACAGGAGCAAATGTTTCATCGAAGTCAATCCCTTCAACTTGAGTGTATCCTTGAGCAACGAGACGAGCTTTGTTTCTGACAACTTGACCATGCTCATCTTGCTTGTTGCGATATATCCATTTGGTGCCTATTATATTGTGCTTCCGAGGATCAGGACGCTTAACCAGTTCCTATACATTGTTCAGCTCAAACTGTTGAAGCTCTTCTTGCATAGCTTGAATCCATTCAGGTTCCATGAAGGCTTCTTCAACTTTCTTGGGTTCAGTTATTGAGATGAATGCGAAGTGCCCACAGAAATTTGCTAGCTGTGTTGCCCTTGAACGAGTGAGTGGACCTGGTGTGTTGATGCTATCAATTATTCTCTCAATCTGCACTTCATTTGCAACACGAGGATGTACAGGACGAAGATTTTGCTCTTGCTGACCATTGTCATTGTTAGAGGGATTGTCTTCAGGCTGAGCATTGTCTTCAGGATGATCAGGTGCGGAGATGATAAGTTCCTCTTCAGGTTGACCTTTAGAAGGTATGATTTCTCTAGTTCCCATAAGTTTGATTGATTCACTGGATGGAACTTCATCTAGCACATTTTGCAGGTGCTCTCTTTGTGAGCCGTTAGTCTCATCGAACCGCACATCCACTATTTCAACCACTTTATAATGAAAGAGATTGAAGACTATGTAGGAGTGCGAATCCTTTCCATATCCAAGCATAAAACCCTCATGTGCTTTTGGTGCAAATTTTGAAGTGTGATGTGGATCCTTGATCCAGCACCTGGTGCCAAATACTCTAAAGTAACTGACATTTGGCTTCTTGCCAGTAAGGAGCTCATAGGATGTCTTGTTCAGAAGCTTGTGAAGATAAACACGGTTGATGATATGGCATGCAGTGTCAATGGCTTCAGGCCACAATTTTCTTGGAGTCTTGTATTCATCAAGCATCGTCCGAGCCATCTCAATAAGTGTTCTGTTCTTGCGTTCGACGACGCCATTCTGTTGTGGCGTGTACGGAGCTGAGAATTCATGTGTGATGCCCAAAGTATCAAGATATGTATCTAGGCCAGTGTTCTTGAATTCAGTGCCATTGTCACTTCTGATGTGCTTTATCTTGGCGCCATAGTTGTTCATTGCTCGATTGGCGAAGCGTCTGAAGACATCATGCACTTCAGTCTTGTAAAGGATTATATGCACCCAAGTACATCTTGAATAATCATCAACAATGACAAAGCCATAGAGACAAGCAGTAGTAGTAAGAGTTGAGTAATGAGTGGGACCGAAAAGATCCATGTGTAGCAGTTCGAAGGGTTGAGTCATTGTCATGATTGTCTTCGAGGGATGCTTGGCCCTCGTCATCTTTCCTGCTTCACAGGCACCGCATAAGTGATACTTCTTGAACTTGACGCCCTCGATGCCTATGACATGCTTCTTCCTTGCAAGGGTGTGGAGGTTCCTCATGCCAGCATGCCCTAGCCTTCGATGCCAGAGCCAGCATTCAGAAGCTTTTGCTAGAAGACATACTGCAAGTTGTGGTCCTACTGAGAAATCTACCACGTACAAATCATCTTTCCGATACCCTTCAAACACTAGAGACTTGTCAGATTCCATTAGTACAAGGCAACGATATTTTCCAAATATCACAATCATGTTTAAATCACAAAGCATTGAGACAGACATTAAGTTGAAACCAAGGGATTCAACAAGCATGACTTTATCCATGTGTTGATCCTTTGAGATTGCAACTCTACCTAGACCCAATACCTTGCTTTTACCAGTGTCAGCAAATGTGATGTGACTTTTGTCAGATGGACGTAAAGTTGAGTCCATGAGAAGGCTTCGCTTGCCAATCATGTGATTTGTACACCCACTATCAATAATCCATTCTAAAGTAGCTGGTATCGTACCCTACAGTGCAGTTAGGGGGATAGGCTTCACGAAGAGAATTGTGAAGCAAAAACATTTGACGAACCAGTGGATTATTAAAGCTTAGATCGAGATTAGGACTGATAGGGCAAGTTGCAAGCGATTCAGGAACAAAGTACATAATAAGACCATTTGGGCATTTGATCTTGCGCCCTACAAGATATTTAAGGTCCCCAACAATAGTGTCAGATGATTTTGGTTTTCGGCTGGAGACCTTTCCCTGCAAAAGAGAGTTAAGCTTTCTTAGCCACCCACATCTTCAGGGGTGGCTTCGAAGCAATAAGTCTAAGTGCAGCATCTGAGAACTTTGGCTTTGGAGCCCTAGCAAAAAGTCTTGCAGGTGGACAATAGTACTCATAAGAATAAGCAGAATAGTTCTTGGTCTTATGAACATGGCGGTTTGATGGACCGCGCTCATATTCATAGGCCTGAGTATGGCTTCCCTGCAAAACATTTGCGTTAGTGTGACTCAGTTGAGTCCTCTGTCTGTATGAAGCCTTTGGACCGTATGAAGCCTGTGGTCTGGGGTTTGTCTTCTTCACTTGTGGTGTCATGATGACATTCACAGGGAGATTCTCCAAACACCTTTTCGGCACCCAGATCTTCTTCATAGGCGGTCCATTCCTGCAGTTAGTACCAATATACCTAGCAAACACTTCACCATTCTGATTCTTAAACAGTTTATAGTTTGCATCAAAGGATTCATCAATAACAATGGGGTTAGCACAAGTGAAGCCAGATAGGGTGGATGGATCTGCTGAAGGTTCCTTTGCAGCAACCCATGTGGTTTTGGGGTACTGCTCAGGTTTCCAGTAAGAGCCATCAGCATTCATTTTCCTTTCGAACCCAACACCCTCTCTCCTAGGGTTTCGGTTCAGGATCTGCCTTTTGAGGACATCACAGAGTGTCTGATGCCCTTTGAGACTTTTGTACATCCCTGTTTCAAGAAGTGTCTTCAACCTAGCATTCTCATCAGCAATAGCAGTGGTATCCTCAGCAGAGGGGTTAGTTACCACATCAACAGTTGAAGATATTGCAACAGTAGCAGCAGTAGAACATTCAGCAACAGAAGTAGCGTTATCACGCTCAATGCATTTAAGACATGGTGGTTCAAATCCTTCCTGAGATGAACTGATCTGTTCGGCGCGAAGTGACTCATTTTCCTTTTGAAGATCTTCATGAGCCGCTCTCAATTTCTCAAGATCTTGCTTCCTTTGAAGATAATCATAGGAAAGCCTTTCATGAGTTGTTGAGAGCGTTTCATGACGACTTTCAAGTTCCTCATACTTAACGTGAAGATTTTTTATGTCTTCAATTAAGGACGGAGATCGAGTCATTTCAGCGTCTAACAAATCATCGCTTTTGTCTAACAGTTTTTGAATGTGTTCCATAGCTTTCTGTTGTTCAGTTGCAATTTTAGCAAGTGTTTTGTAGCTGGGTTTGGAACCACAATCAGAGTCATCGTCACTAGATGTTTGATAGTGAGTAGTGCGTGTGTTTACCTTGGCACCGCGTTCCAAAAAGCAGTAGGAAGGAGCGCAGTAGTCCTTGTAATTTGCGTCGGTGTCGGTGATGAAGTCATTGTCTTCAGTGTTGAAGATGGACTTGGCAACGTATGCTGTAGCCAGACTTGCAATGCCAGAATCGGACTCCTCCTCAGACTGCACCTTCGCCTCCTCAGAAGCGGACTCCTCCTCAGAGTCCATTTCCTTGCCAACAAACGCATGTGCCTTGCCAGATGAGCTCTTCTTGTGTGATGAAGACTTGGAGTAAGACTTGGAAGAAGATTTTGAGTATTTCTTCTTCTTCTTGTCATCAGAGTCATACTCCTTGCTCTTCTTCTTCTTGTTCTCATTGTCCCACTGTGGACACTCAGAGATGTAGTGGCCAGGTTTCTTGCACTTGTGACATGTTCTCTTCTTGTAGTCATGAGCAGAAGCTTCATCATTCCTTGAGCTTGATCGTGAAGACTTTCTGAGGCCTTTCTTCTTGGTGAATTTTTGGAACTTCTTCACAAGCATAGCAAGCTCCCTTCCAATGTCTTCAGGATCATCAGAACTGCTGTCAGATTCTTCTTTAGATGAGGAGACAGCCTTTGCCTTCAAGGCACGAGTTCGCCCATAGTTGGGACCATAGATGTCTCTTTTCTCAGAAAGCTGAAACTCGTGTGTGTTGAGCCTCTCAAGTATGTCAGACGGATCGAGTGTCTTGAAATCAGGATGTTCTTGAATCATTAGGGCTAGGGTGTCAAATGAACTGTCAAGTGATCTCAGGAGTGTCTTGACGACTTCATGCTTAGTGATCTCAGTAGCGCCGAGGGCTTGAAGCTCATTTGTGATATCAGTGAGTTGATCAAACGTGAGCTGGACATTCTCATTGTCATTTCTCTTGAAGCAGTTGAAGAGGTTGCGAAGGACACTGATTCTCTGATCTCTCTGGGTTGAGACGCTTTCGTTGACATTGGATAGCCAGTCCCAGACTAGCTTAGATGTTTCCAAAGCACTCACGCAGCCATACTGTCATTTGGTCAGATGACCGCAGATGATATTCTTGGCAGTAGAGTCCAGTTGAATGAACTTCTTGACATCAGCGGCAGTGACACCTTCTCCAGCCTTGGGAACGCCGTTCTTGACGACATACCATAGGTCGACATCAATGGCTTCAAGATGCATGCACATCTTATTCTTCCAGTAGGGATATTCAGTTCCATCGAAGACGGGGCACACAGAGGAGACTTTAATTATCCCTGCAGTCAACATAGCTAAAACTCTAGGTGGTTAAACCGAATCACACAGAACAAGGGAGTACCTTGCTCTGATACCAATTGAAAGTGCTAGTGATCGACTAGAGGGGGGGTGAATAGGCAATTTTTATGAAAGTCTTCAAAACATGTAAGTTTCGAAGACAAACGATAGAAATAAACCTATTACCATGCAGCGGAAGGTAGACTACACTAGGCAAACCATAGTCACATATTCAATGAAGTGAAAGCACAATGACTAATAGCAGCTAGGCAGTAAGGATCAGGTAGGAAGATATTGTGAAGCCAATCAGTAAGCGTAATCACTTAGGAAAGTCGAATGGTGATGCTATCGTACAGTGACTTCACAAGAACCAACAGTAAGTAAAGGGAGGGGAAGGATGAAACCAGTGACTCGTTGAAGACAATGATTTTTTGGACCAGTTCCAGTTGCTATGACAACTGTACGTCTGGTTAGGGAGGCTGAGATTCAACTCAGAAGACCTCGTCTTCACCTTATTCCCCTTGAGCTAAGGACACCCAGTCCTCGCCCAATCACTCTGGTAAGTCTTCAAGGTAGACTTCGAAACCTTCACAGACTTCGTTCACCGGCGATCCACAATGACTCTTGGATGCTCAGAACGCGACGCCTAACCGGCTGGAGGATTCACAGTCCTCAAGTTTAATAAGTCATCAGATCACACAGACAAGAAGACTTAAGTGATGCCTAACACTCTTTGGCTCTGGGTGGTTAGGGCTTTATCCTCTCAAGGAATTCTCTCTCAAAGGCTTCGAGGTGGGTTGCTCTCAAACGACAAAAGCCATACTTTAACTCTGAGCAACCAACCGTTTATGGTTGTAGGGGGTGGGCTATTTATAGCCACTAGGCAACCCGACCTGATTTGTCCTAAATGACCCTGGGTCACTAAGGAACTAACACGTGTTCCAACGGTCAGATTTCAAACACACACGGCAACTTTACTTGGGCTACAAGCAAAGATGACTTGTCCAACTCTAGACAAGATTCGCTCTCATAGTCTTCACTCGAAGACATAGGATTTTGGTTAAGCATCACTTCAGTCATTCTGACTGGTTCTGTTGGACCCCACTTAACAGTACGGTGGTTCCTATGACTCGACAAAGAAGAAAAAGAACTACGAAAGATCTAAGTCTTCGCGCTCCATAGTCTTCATGCGTTGTCTTCTCTTGTCATAGTCTTCAATGTGAATGTCTTCACATACCACCTTCGACTTCAATTTCTTCATACATTTTTAGGGGTCATCTCTGGTAGGAAAACCGAATCAATGAGGGACTTCTACCTGTGTTATCCTGCAATTCTCACAAACACATTAGTCCCTCAACTAGGTTTGTCGTCAATACTCCAAAACCAACTAGTGGTGGCACTAGATGCACTTACAACCACTCAACGACATAATAAATAACCGCGATGCCTCGGGCCATATTGCTAAATGGGCTATTGAGTTCCTTCCGTTCGACATAACATACAAACCACGGCGAGCCATTAAGTCGCAAGTACTGGCTGATTTCATCGCCTGGACAAAAGCCGAACTCCCTAAAGAGTACGACGCGTACTCCAATTGGATCATGCACTTTGACGGCTCTAAGATGTTGGTTGGTCTGGGGAGCACCTCGGCGATTGTTACTGCCGGGTCAGCCGGATGTGTACCTCAGACTGGGTGAAGCTGAACACTAGCATTATTAAGGGAATATTAGGTCGGTGAACAAAAGACGAGTTTTACTTATTGCAATACATGCCCCCAGATGTTTATATCCTGCGTCTCTTTTCGCAGTTTGGACATGCACATTAATGCATGCGTACCCAGGGAAAGGAACCCTTAACGGAACTATTCTCCCTGGAATATGTTTCTTACTATCCATGTAATATAACATAGCTAGTTGGGTACTTGTCTGTTCAAGCACTTATGACCCCTACGCCTGGTTTCCACGCGTACCCTGGTTTTTACATAACTGAGCAGGTATTCAGATACACTCCGGACTGTCGGGTCTGGAGGTCAAAGCGAAAAGGTCCGCCATAACAAATGATTTACAATCCGGATAGGGACAAAATATGTCATTGGAAGTACACAGTCACTTAGACTGACTAAATTCTTCATCTATACCATCCAACAGGCTGTCTAGC
Source organism: Triticum aestivum (assembly GCF_018294505.1). Lineage (NCBI taxonomy): Eukaryota > Viridiplantae > Streptophyta > Magnoliopsida > Poales > Poaceae > Triticum > Triticum aestivum. The sequence goes on from NC_057797.1 coordinate 613,069,811, forward strand.
CTACAATTCTGTTGGGAATACTTTGCGGATAATTTTACCTGGTCATATACCAGACTAACAGGAATCTCTTTCCCATCAGACCCTACAGGTCCGACCTCGGCCATGTGGTTCGGGTCAGCCTTGGTATATCGTGTCTTCACCATGGCCCAGGCTTCCCTTGCACCTTGTCGGCAGGCCGATATCTTCCATAATAGGAAGCGCCGCCGTGCTCCCGTGAGCACCTCTATGAGCTCCACCATGCCTCTTGGCAGGGAGGCGGACGGCCACAAGGCCTGGGTAATGCCTTGCATCACCTGCCGAACTTGTTCGTGCAGTTGTGAGAGATCTTGCAGAAGATCGCCCGCAGATCCGGGCATCTCCTCGGTGGGACGACCCGTCAGCATACCTACAAATATAACTCTGTTAGCCGGTTCCTTCGCCAAACTCTATAAAAGTTCGTTCAAGCACTTACTAAAAATGCCGCATCGAAGCCTCTTATTCTCCTTTACGGAGTGAGCAAGCTAGGCCCGAACATCTTTCAGTTCAACGCCCAGCCGGGTATTGGCATCTTGGAGATTGTTTTTCTCCCGCCTAACCTGCGTAAGCACGTGCTCACCAGCCTCTAGCTGTCGTTGAGCATGTTGCTCATCCCCCCGTATGACCTTCGGATTCACTCCGGGATCACCTGTAGAATCTATTGTTAGATTTGCATGCATGCCAAATACTAACTGGTATATGTCATTCTTTTCGATAGGAACAAGTGTTACCAGATGGGGCCTTCTTGGACTCCTTCATTGCGGCAACTGCGGCCCGAAGCTGGGCTTTGCACTCCTCCAGCTCTTGAGACAACCGGGTATTCTTCTCCGTAAGAACCTACGCAAACAATGATCCTTAAATCAGTTGTACCAACTGTTTCAAGTCTCAGGGGCTACTGATATACATAATTATCAGATTTTCTTACCCGTATATCCTTTACATACTGGTCCATGGCTCTGGCAAGACCATTTTGAGCAGCCCGGATGTACGCATCTCCTAAGTTGAAGGCATCGAACGCCTCTTTAGAGAAACCAGGGTCACGGAGTATGGCCCGGCGACGCCTGTGATTCATGGCACTCTCCACTTCGGAATTCGTAGCAGACAGCCTATCCGCATCCTCTGTAGGAGGAATATCCGTTGTTGTCCCCATGTTAGCATCTTCCTCTAAGTCCGACTCTGGAGCCCGGCTGGTGGAGGCATGGCCGGTCGGCTCTCCGGATATAGTCCGGCGAGTGTTTTTCCTGCCAGGAACCATGGACGTTATTATATTTTAAAGGCGACAACCACGGAGCGGGGTTCTATTTCATACCTCTACGACAGCGTCTTAGTCCTGACCGCCTTCCTTTTAAGCCTACCCGGCATTGGTGCCCCTTGTTGGTGAGTCACCGCGGGTTCGGCATGGCGTCCCGAGGGCCTTCCCTGTAAGACACCATATGTGTGCGGTGGGTGAAGTGCAAAAAAGGGATCCTTCTCAGAAGTTGGTAGTCCGGTTTTAATTACATGCGATGCAGGGAGTAGTCCAGGATAATCGGCTATGATGGTCACCAAGGCACCATCACAGCTTAACTGATAGAACGTCCTATCAATAAGCTCCACAGATATGTCCGGATCTTCTTCGAGTCCGGGGTCAAGGGCCTGGTTATGGTCCTCTGGCTGTGGACCTCCCTCACAGCTTTTCGCAGTTCCTGCTATGAAATAGCAAGGTAAATATTTATGACGAAGAATGCGGGAAGGTCTGCAGTAAAAAGTAGCAGCTCACCCTATTTGGGGGGTTGTACATGGAGAATCCATCCCGTGGCTTAATGCGGATGAACTCCTCTTCCTCTCCTTTATATAAATTGGACAGTATTTTCGCTAGAGCAGCGGCGGAGTCCGGACCTTTATGCCGCAGCGGGTGGCATCGTCTTCTCCATTGAAGTGCCACATGGGTTGTCCCCGATATTGAAGTGGCTACACCCCCCGCATTATACATATTGACATAACATCGATTATTGTCAGTCCTGATTTGGCCAGCATTTTTATCCGGCCTGTCAGGTAAAGGACCTCTTTGTTATCTTCCTCCTGGGGGCTCCGAGGGCGCCAGCTACGGCGTTTCTTCAAAGGGGCGTTATTAAACTCAGGAAGGCCCATCCGAATAGGGTCCGGAAGGGGGACGTCCTCCATATAAAACCACTCCAAAGGCCAGTCTTCGGATGTCTTCTTCAGAGTACCGGACAAGTATCCGGTCCCGGCGATGCACCATATTTTGGCTCTGCCCACTTGATATATTGACCCCTCCTGTGTACGGGGTACGAGGTAGAATAACCTCTTCCATAGCTCGAAATGAGCTTCGCAGCCCAGAAACAGCTTGCAAAAGGCAACGTAGCCAGCAATGTGTAATATGGAGGCGGGAGTAAAGTTATGCAGCTGGAGACTGTAGAACTCCAGGAGCCCGCGGAGGAACGGATGGATTGGAAATCCGAGTCCCCTTAATAAGTAAGGGACAAGGCATACCCGCTCCCCCATGGATGGGTTAGGAAAGCTCTCCGCTTGCTCCCCGCCATTGTAAGTGGCTAGTCCGGCCCGGACGGGGACCATATACGCAAGAGGAAGAAACCCCTGGGTCTGTAACTCTACTAATTGGCTGTGGGGGACGGAACACTTCTCCCAATTGCCTGGCTTAGTGCTACGGGAGCGAGAGGAGGAGCTGCGATGGCCGGCCATGATGGGATGGGCTTTTCCGGGCACGCTCCGATGGATACTCGCTATGGGAGGACGGTGTGATCTGGATCTGAGGATCCTCGGATCTTTAAATAGACGATTTACTCACATGGTTAGGGTGGCAAGTGTAAAAATTCCCTGACTTCTCGCATTCGCTCGACACGTGGAAGATAGCCATTATTAGGGGCAGAAGCCGAGGAGTGCAACATTCATGGGAAGCCGGACACTACTCGGCAGGTACTCAGTATTTGGAGAAGAACCCGCCTTGCAATGCCGAAGACAATCTGCGCGCCGGACTCATCGTCATTGAAGCCTGGTTCATGGGCTACTAAGGGAGTCCTGGATTAGGGGGTCCTCGGACAGCCGGACTATATACTTTGGCCGGACTGTTGGACTATGAAGATACAAGATTGAGGACTTCGTCCCGTGTCTGGGTGGGACTCTCCTTTGCGTGGAAGGCAAGCTTGGCAATTCGGATATGTAGATCTCCTCCCTTGTAACTGACTCTGTGTAACCCTAGCCCCCTCCGATGTCTATATAAACTAGAGGGTTTAGTCCGTAGGACAACAACAATCATAATCATAGGCTAGCTTCTAGGGTTTAGCCTCTACGATCTCATGGTAGATCAACTCTTGTAATACTCATATCATCAGGATCAATCAAGCAGGAAGTAGGGTATTACCTCCATCGAGAGGGCCCGAACCTGGGTAAACATTGTGTCCCCCGCCTCCTGTTACCATCCACCTTAGACGCACAGTTCGGGACCCCCTACCCGAGATCCGCTGGTTTTGACACCGACACCCATGAGGGAGTAATCCCATGTGTAAAAACTAATGATATCTCGAGAAATAGGAGATAAGGTGAAGAGGAATGGGGCGTGGTGGTGATTGGTGGTCGGACTGAGCGGAAGCATAGGGATTGACGACGTCGGCAGCGGCCACCAGGCCAGTTTGTTCCAGAGGCTTCCTTTCTTCATTGCTCAACAATGAGGTTGTTGGAGATAAGGATGAACGAGGGAAGGCCTTGTCTGCAAATGTGGAGAGAGGTGCGTTTAATTTTAATTTCCATCCGTCAGATATAGATCGGACGGTCTATATTGCAAGATGGCACGCATACCATCATCACCAACTCGGTTTTTTATAAGAGAAGAAATATAAGTATGGAGATACAAACGTATTATCGATACTTCTTTCCATAAACTAGCACCTACATTCTATTCAACGCCTCAGCATGTGGGGCCTTAGCACAATGACTTCTCGACTGTGTAAAACAAAGGTTTTCCCATCGCTGATAAGGAGCGGGTGATGGCGGCGCGCTTTTTGGCTTTCTCTAGTCCTACTAGTCATACTAGGTGGTCTAAGCACGTGTAGATTTATTCTTTTTCACGCCTCGTGTTCGCCATACTGCCACGACTGTTGATGAATAGATGGTAATTTATTCACGGGGAAACCCTTGTTGAGCGTTCTTGCGAGAGAGAGAGAGACAGTGTGCGTGTGTGATATGTCTAGAGACTGAGGCAATGATAAAAAATTCTTTGTGTCTATATGTGTGGAGGATATAGAGAGACATGTACATGGGGCTTTGTGTTGTGTAACATAGAGACACATATACATAATTAGAGAGTGAGTGTGTGAGATACACATGCGGACATGGGGAGAGATGAGGATCCAGATTAATGGGTGTTTGTGCGTGTCTGTGTGTGTTTGTGCGTGCGTTTGTGTGTGAGAGGGAGTGTGTGTATGTGGAGTAGAGAGACCACTAATGATGTAAACCTAGTATAAGGGAAGGGGGAATGGTGTGACATGTGTAGTAGCGGGATAGCATGGGTGCGGGCAGGGGGAGCAGACTATTTGGAAGAGACATTGAGTGAGTGTGGGAGAGGGGTGTGCGAGCGAGCGAGAGAGAGAGAGAGAGATAGAGAGAGAGGAAGGGAGGGGCGAGAGAGGGGGCGTTTGTGTCCACAAATGGCGTATAGATAGGGAGACAATGTTGATGTTGTTTGAAATTGGCCTATGTACGGAGACGCAAGGGAAGGGAGTCATCGTGTGTGTGATAGGGACTTCATGAGAGATCTAGAATAGATGGTGTAGAGAACAATGTGCGAGATCGAGAACGATGATACACTAGGGAGCTATGGAAAGAGTCACGACATATATGTATACAGGGAAGGAGCTGGGGCGGGTCCGCATGTGGGAGAGATAGAAAGAGGAGAGTGGTACACAAGGAGACAAAGTGTGCTTGTTTGCAGTGGGGGTGGTGTGTGAGGTGAGTGTGCGAGAACCACATAACTAGGGAGATAGATGTTTGGGGGTGACGTTTGTGTGTATGGAAAATATACACTCTACATAGTGCGTGTGCTTGGGAAAGAGAGATGCTGGGATACCTAGCTAGAGAGTCGGGGAAGAGATGTGTGCATGCCCAAGAGACAAAGTGATAGAGACCTATACTGGGGTCCGGACTTTAGAAGAGAGAGGGGTGTTAATTTGCTCGCGT